>NC_135974.1:35753074-36020574 GCF_053455715.1 Rhinoraja longicauda
ACCCGAGGTCAGGATCGACCCTGGGCCTCTGGCTCGGTGAGGCAGCAGCTCCACCCGCTGCAACACTGAGCCGCAAGAGCTTCTGCGGTGCACCTGAGTTTATGGGATGGGTATTTGGTGATAGATAATCTCTCCGGAGCACTGACCCAAAACGTTACCTATCCCTTGTGTCCGGAGATGCTGCCTGACCCGCTGAGTGACCCCAGCTTTTTGTGCCTGTTTCTGATATCTTTCACGGTGTTGATCGCAAGCTCAGTTGGCAGATTCTGTAGGCTTCATTGTAAATGTGGTGGCACACTGAACACTGAGGAGAATAAGCTTTAGGACGTTGGATGAAAGTTGCTGAAGGTTCCAGGAGAGGAAGAACAAGTCGGAACTTGTTTGGTGGGGTCGGCTAAGAGTTTCCTGCAAGTGACAGCTCAAACAAAGCACATAGGAAGGGCCAAAGCTCAGAATGCATGAGAAATCAACACGGAGCAGGATGTCAAAAAAGGGAGGAAGATAAAATTGTAATAGCATAATAATAGCGCACAAAAATAGTGGTAACTCCAAATATTTTACAGTTTTCTTTTTTACCGAGTCCATCATTAGAGTTGATAGAAGTATAGGAAATTATGAGAGGCAGAACAAGACTCAAAGTACTGGAGTAACTCAGCAGGCCAGGCAGCATCTCTGGAGAAGATAAAATGTGTGGGAAGGAACTGCAGGTGCTGGTTTAAACTGAAGATAGACATATAATGCAGGAGTAACTCAGCGGGACAGGCAGCATTTCTGGAGAGGAGTGGGTGATGTTTCGGGTCGAGACCCTTCTTCAGACATATTTGAATAAGCATTTTGATTACACATATTCCAGTAATTGAAGTGATGTTATCTAAGCTGTTTTCCCCATTAAATCATGAGAGGGATAGATCGGGTAGATGCACAGAGTCTCTTGCCCAGAGTAGGTGAATCGAGGACCAGAGGACATAGGTTATGGTGAAGGGGAAAAGATTTAATAGGAATCTGAGGGGTTACTTTTTCACGCAGAGGGTGGTGGGTGTATGGAACAAATTGCCGGAGGAGGAGTTTGAGGCTGGGACTATCCCAACGTTTAAGAAACAATTAGACAGTTACATGGATAGGACAGGTTTAGACAATAGGTGCAGGAGGAGGCCATTCGGCCCTTTGAGCCAGCACCGCCATTCAATGTGATCATGGCTGATCATTCTCAATCAGTACCCCGTTCCTGCCTTCTCCCCATACCCCCCTGACTCCGCTATCCTTAAGAGCTCTATCTGGCTCTCTCTTGAATGCATTCAGAGAATTGGCCTCCACTGCCTTCTGAGGCAGAGAATTCCACAGATTCACAACTCTCTGACTGAAAAAGTTTTTCCTTTTTGGGGGGATATGGACCGAATGGAGGCAAGTGGGACTAGTGTAGCTGGGACATGTTGGCCGGTGTGGGCAGGTTTGGCCGAAGGGCCTGTTTCCACGCTGTATCACTCTATGACTCACAGAAATTGTACTGGTTTTGTGTTACACTGGAAAAAGAACAGCATTTTTTTGCACTAGTTCTGTGGTCATTCATTTCTAGTCTTTTTGTTTATTATATCATATCATATCATATCATATATATACAGCCGGAAACAGGCCTTTTCGGCCCTCCATGTCCGTGCCGCCCAGTGATCCCCGTACATTAACACTATCCTACACCCACTAGGGACAATTTTTACATTTACCCAGCCAATTAACCTACATACCTGTACGTCTTTGGAGTGTGGGAGGAAACCGAAGATCTCGGAGAAAACCCACGCAGGTCACGGGGAGAACGTACAAACTCCTTACAGTGCAGCACCCGTAGTCAGGATCGAACCCGAGTCATATATCCTCTACCTGTATTGTGCGATGCTGCCGCAAGTAAGAATTTAATTATCCTCTTGTCGGTACATATGACCATTAAAAGCTCTTCTCTTGATTTCTCTTTGAGATTTAGAACCGATATGGTTAGGATTATTTTACACCTCCCCGTGTTATAACATTAAATTGATTGAATTGAAAAGCAAAACATATAAATGACTGACTGCTTTATCTTCTGCTGCATCGTGCCAAAATAACTTTACAATTAAAGACTAGTTCATCAGAAACAAAATGTCTTAACTGCTCGCTATACATCTATTAAAGCCGATTAATTAATGTGTCCAGTTTTATTAATGAAGAATATAAAGCAGTAACTCAGGAAATAGCCGGTTCATTAAACTGTGAACGACTTCTCAATGCTGTTGCTAGCAATATTCTTAATATTTAGTTTAGTTTAGAGATGCAGCACGGAAACAGGCCCTTCGGCCCACCGGGTCCGCGCCGACCAGCGATCCCCGCACATTAACACTATCCTACACCCACTAGGGACAATTTTTACATTTACCAAGCCAATTAACCTACAAACCTGTACGTCTTTGGAGTGTGGGAGGAAACCAAAGATCTCGGAGAAAACCCACGCAGGTCACGGGGAGAACGTGCAAACTCTGTACAGACAGCGCCCGTAGTCGGGATCGAACCCGGGTCTCTGGAGCTGCATTCGCTGTAAAGGCAGCAACTCTACCGCTGTGCCACCGTGACCGCCCTAGTAATACTATTCTTTTATAATACTATTATTAATACTATTCTATTCTATACTATTCAATCTAATATTCTTAATATTATTGATAGCAATGTGCTCTATACTATTGAGAGCAATATTCTTAATACTATTGCTAGCAATATTCTTAATACTATTGCTAGCAATATTCTTAATACTATTAATACCATCTCTATACTATACAATTCTTAATACTAATATGCTTAATACTATTGCTAACAGTATTCTTAATACTATTGCTAGCCATATTCTTAATACTATTAATATTATTCTATTCTATACTATTCTTAATGCTAATATTCTTATAGCATAGAGTGGCACGGTGGCGCAGCGGTAGAGTTGCTGCCTTACAGCCAATGCAGCGCCGGAGACCCGGGTTCGATCCTGACTATGGGCGCTGTCTGTATGGAGTTTGTACGTTCTCCCCGAGACCGCATGGGTTTTCTCCGAGATCTTCGGTGTCCTCCCACACTCCAAAGACGTACAGACATGTAAGGAAATTGGCTTGGTAAATGTAAAAATTGTCCCTAGTGTGTGTAGGATAGTGTTAAAGTGCGGGGATCGCCGGTTCAGCAAGAACTCGGTGGGCCAAAGGGCTGTATCCCTAAACTAAACTATTGCTAGTAATATGCTTAATATTATTGCTAGCAATATTCTTAATGCTATTAATACTATTCTATTTTATAGTATGCTATTCTTAATACTAATATTCTTAATACTATTGCGAGCAATATTCTTAATGCTATTGCGAGCAATATTCTTAATACAATTGCGAGCAATATTCTAATACTATTGCAAGCAATATTCTTAATACTATTGCGAGCAATATTCTAATACTATTGCGAGCAATATTCTAATACTATTGCGAGCAATATTCTTAATACTATTGTGAGCAATATTCTTAATGCTATTGCCAGCAACATTCTTAATACTATTGCCAGCAATATTCTTAATACTATTGCCAGCAATATTCTTAATACTATTGCCAGCAATATTCTTAATACTATTGCCAGCAATATTCTAATACTATTGCTAGCAACATTCTTAATACTATTGCCAGCAACATTCTTAATACTATTGCTAGCAACATTCTTAATACTATTGCGAGCAATATTCTTAATACTATTGCGAGCAATATTCTTAATACTATTGCTAGCAATATTCTTAATACTATTGCCAGCAATATTCTAATACTATTGCGAGCAATATTCTAATACTATTGCGAGCAATATTCTTAATACTATTGTGAGCAATATTCTTAATGCTATTGCCAGCAACATTCTTAATACTATTGCCAGCAATATTCTTAATACTATTGCCAGCAATATTCTTAATACTATTGCCAGCAATATTCTTAATACTATTGCCAGCAATATTCTAATACTATTGCTAGCAACATTCTTAATACTATTGCCAGCAACATTCTTAATACTATTGCTAGCAACATTCTTAATACTATTGCGAGCAATATTCTTAATACTATTGCGAGCAATATTCTTAATACTATTGCGAGCAATATTCTTAATACTATTGCGAGCAATATTCTTAATACTATTGCGAGCAATATTCTTAATACTATTGCTAGTCAGCTTCACCCTTGCTTCTGAATAGAAGAATCGGTGTAAAAGGCTCAGTCAGATTTTGAGCAGATAATCTGGGCCAACAGTTCAGTGGTGGAATTGATCGAGCGTATTTTCCCAAATAATTCAACCTTGGTCATTCAATTCACAGGACCATCCGATATCCAAATGGATATGTTCAACAAAGTCTCAATTGTAAATAATTCATGGGGCAATATAGCTCAATAATCTCGTAGCTTTAATAAACTGTGACGGAAAAGTTACCTCTCTCATAATGCCTTCACATTGATTTTGTTCGTCCAACAAAAGTTCTCTTCATCTGTAAGTTTTAAAAAGTTACGTGAATTTATAATAATTGTTATAAAAATTGCACAGTGCAAGTTGGTAGAACTTAGAGAATTAGATCATTGGTTGAAAAAGACAAACGATAAAGTGCATGAAAACAAGCGAGTGAGTGAAAAGACACAGAGTGCTGGAGTAACTCAGCGGGTCAGGCAGCATCTGTGGGGAACATGGATAGGTGACATTTCACTGAGTGCAGGAGTAACTCAGTGGGTCAGGCAGCATCTCTGGAGAACATGGACAGGTGATGTTTTAGGTTGAGACTCTTCTTCAGACTCCAGAGTCTGTTCTCCAGAGATGCTGCCTGAACTGCTGAGTTACTCCAGCACTTTGTGTCCTTTTGTCTATTAATCAGCATCTGCAGTTCTTTGTTTCTACAAGCAAGCAAGTGAGATCAGTTTCTTCAGTGGAAATACTGGCAGACCTCCTACAACAAACTAGTAAACAGGTCCACCACCAATTTCCCGGCCTCTGGTGATCCGGCATCTCCTTTCATCCGGACAGAATTACGAGAGTGCACTAGAAATCCCCCCCCCCCCTCCAAATGTCCCCCCGTAAACATATCCCCCAGGCCGGGTGAGGCGGCCGATCTCGACCTCATCGGGTCTTCCGCAGCCGGTCGGCGGGTGGACTCTGCCCCCTGCGGCCGGGGCTCTGGAACTGCGGTGCAGCCCGAGCCGGCAGATCCGTCCCCACAGCCGACTTCCCGAGACCGACTTTGCCGGCCGGTATCTCGGCCCCTCCCCTCGGCGGCCTAGGCGGAACGTTCCGGTACCGTTGCCGTTGGACTCCTCTCGGAGGCCGTGACCTCTGTTGGTCCGGCATCACGGGACAATCCGGAAAGGCTCTGGGAACCAAGGGTACCGGAAAACCGGTGGTGGAGCTGAACAATATTCCATGGCTTTACCCTGCCTTGCCTAGAAGTTCCTGCTGCTTTTACTGTACTTCTGAAATGAAACAAGGCTTCCCTCCAGAGACTACTTGACGAGGCAGTAAGAGGAGCCTGGTTTAAAGCTCTGACGTTGGCGTTCTTCTTCATGTGATTTACAGGGGTTTGTGTCTCCGATCAAGAGGCTGGTGTTTCCCAAGCACAGGAGGCAACAGGACAGGAGCAGTGTGTACAGACGGCCACTGCACTCACTACCGCTCTTCCCTCCGGACTACCTCATCGACCCTGAGGTCCTGTTGCACGACTATCTCGAGAAAGAGGTCAAAGTATGTTCTCTCTCTCTCTCTTTCTCTCTCTCTCTCTCTCTCTCTCTCTCATCTCATCGGCAGCTAAAATAAGTTATTGTGGCAATAATGGACTGTTCAGATTACACAAGTGAAAATATCTAGGTTATGATTTAAAAGGTTATGACTCAATAACTCATGGTTATTGAGTGGCCATTTGAGCTGAGAGGGGATTGAAGTTTGAAGGAGCTGTGCGGGCAGGTTTTTTACACAGATAATGGTGGGTGGTCAGGGGGGTGGGGGAGATAGATGCGGTAGCAGTGTTTAGGAGACTTTCAAATAGACACGGTTGTCAAAGGCTACGGGGAGAAGGCAGGAGAATGGAGCTGAGAGGGAAAAACAGATCAGCCATGATTGAATGGCGGTGCAGACTCAATGGACCAAATGGCCTAATTCTGCTTCTATGTCTTTTCTTGTGAACATGGAGGGATGTGGATCATGTGCGGGCGGAGGAGATTAGCTTGGCCTGATGTGGACATTGTGGCCTGAGGAGTCCACAATGCTGTACGGTTGGTTCTATGTTCTCATTCTGATCAGATTTTTAGATTTTTAGATTTAGAGATACAGCGCAGAAACAGGCCCTTCGGCCCACCGGGTCCGCGCCGCCCAGCGATCCCCGCACACTAACACTATCCTACACACACTAGGGACAATTTTTACATTTTGTCCAGCCAATTAACCTACAAACCCAATTAACCTACAAACCTGTACGTCTTTGGAGTGTGGGAGGAAACCGAAGATCTCGGAGAAAACCCACGCAGGTCACGGGGAGAACGTACAAACTCCGTACAGATGGCGCCCGTAGTCAGGATCGAACCTGAGTCTCCGGCGCTACATTCGCTGTAAGGCAGCAACTCTACCGCTGCGCCACCGTGCCGCCCTGATTAACCATCACTGAGGAATCCGAGTGGCTAAATGGTGTTGTAATCTGGGCGATTCAGGAATCCCGCTCAAAGCTGCAGTTACAAAGACAACTCACTCAGCCGGCAAATAACAAAATACTTAGTGCCAGACAACAGACCAACTCTACACCACTGACAGACAGACACAGAGAGAGAGGAAGGGATTATTCTTCACTCATCTTTCAATGCCTTTCAATCTCATGGTCCCACACAGTTCGTACACATCCGTTAATGCATTCTATTTTACTATTAAAACCAGTTCATAATCAGAGGAGACAAATAAAGCAATGTGACTTGATTAAAATAATGTTCAGCGTTGAGATATTTCAACTGTTCAGATGAATGGATTTAAATGGTTTTGCGGACATTAAAGGTTGAGAGGGATATGGGCCAAACCGGGGCAAATGGGACTTGCTTAGATGGGACATCTTGGTCAGCATGGACGAGTTGGATCGAAGGGCCTGTTTCCCTGCTGTATGACTCTATGACTGAATGGGTATAATATAACAGTATGAAGAAACCAGTCGATGTATCTTCATCAAGGTTTTGTGACTTGGGGCATAACTAAGCATGAAATATTTCCATACTTTCCAGCAAAAAAACACCCCACTTAATACAACTCTTAACAGCAATTGTATAGCCTTTAAAAAAAAAAACCCATCACATTTCACACCCACTAGTTAATTGTAGTAAACTCCCTTTCTCAAAGGAAAATCCGAACAGCAAAGTCAAAGAACAATTATTGCATTTGCCCAGAGTGCCCGAGCCAGTTTCCGATAAACGACGTGCTTTTTATCTAAAGTATCTTTGCTGCTTTGTTTTTAAATTATTAGTTGTACAACAGCAGAATAATAAAAGATAAGTATATTGTCCACTTATCTCGCATTTACCCATTGATTTTAAATATCTGTTCATATAAGTAGCTGTTTTCTTTCACTGATTGTTCTGCAATTTATTTGCCTTTCCCTTGCTATTAATAATAGTCGTTTTGAAATATGATAAAAGGCAGTAACACTTGGACAATCGGCTGGTCAGACGCACAGCAATAATTCCATGTGACATAACTGCAACCCTACTGCCCACTCAACAGTCCTTGTGTGCAAACGCTCCACTCTCTGCCCTTGCGATGGACTCTATAATATCAAATTGTGTGCTCAACTGCTGACCACTAAAGAGCGATTTTGTTTCTCACTGTTCTTTACGTTTTTCTCTTCGATGTGCAAGGATCTTTGTCTGGGCAGATATCACAAAATGCTGGAGTAACTCAGCGGGTCAGGCAGCATCTCTAACTCAGCGGGTCAGGCAGCATCTCAGGAGATAACTCAGCGGGTCAGGCAGCATCTCAGGAGATAACTCAGCGGGTCAGGCAGCATCTCTAACTCAGCGGGTCAGGCAGCATCTCTGGGCAGAGATTGGTTTGATTTCATTACAGCACTTGCAGCACCGCAGACCCAGGTTCGATCCTGACTACGGGCGCTGTACTGTACGGAGTTTGTACGTTCTCCCCGTGACCGCGTGGGTTTTCTCCGAGATCTTCGGTTTCCTCCCACACTCCAAAGACGTACAGGTTTGTAGGTACATTGGCTTGGTAAATGTAGAAATTGTCCCTAGTGTGTGTAGGATAGTGTTAGTGTGCAGGGATCGCTGGTCGGCGCGGACTCGGTGGGCCGAAGGGCCTGTTTCCGCACTGTATCTCTAAATTAAACAAAATAAACTTGGTGAGATCTGATGGTTGGCTTTAAGGTGGGAGGGACCAAGTTTAAAGGGGATGTGTGGCCGGTATCATGTCCAGCACAGACATTGTGGGCCGAAGGGCCTGTCCTGTGCCGGACTGTTCTGTGCCCCAAGACACGGTTCATTATTCGGGCATAATGTCAGTCAGTTGCAAATCTAATGGCGTTCTGGTCAGACGCTTGGGAAGTTCAGTCATTCTACACACTGTGAACAAGCTTCATGCTTAAAGGGAACAGTTCACAGAGTGCCAGAGTAATTCAAATCACCCCGACCTGAAACGTCACCTATCCATGTTCTCCACAGATGCTGCCCGACCTGCTGAGTTACTCCAGCACTCTGTAAAACGTCACCTATCCATGTTCTCCACAGATGCTGCCTGACCCGCTGAGTTACTCCAGCACTCTGTGAAACGTCACCTATCCATGTTCTCCACAGATGCTGCCTGACCCGCTGAGTTACTCCAGCACTTTGTGCACTTTGCTGTAAACCAGCATCTGCGGTTCGGTGTTACTTTATCCTTACAAGGTGTTTATTTTCCTTTCTCTCCAGTTTTTAGGTCACCTAACGTGGGTGTCGTGTTCTTTAAACCCAGCTAGCAGGACTGAAGTGTTGCAGCTTTTGGACACAGCCAGGGTAAGGGGAGGAGTTCCTGAGAATAACATGAATTAAACAAAGTAGACACCAGGAATCCTGAGCGGAAAAACAAAGTGCTGGACTGACCCAACGGAGACACGGACAGACAGACAGTGTTTCGGGTCGGGACCTTCTTCAAACTGCTGGTACAAGCAGGGGGAAAGCTGGAGGAGAGGTCAGGGGGGAACAAATAAAAAGGAGTCAAAAGACTGGGAGACAAGGAGAGAAGAGGTGTGAAAATTAAGGCTGGAGGAAGGGATGTGGAAGGGAACAGTGTGTGGGGGGATAGAGGGATAAATGGGTGCATACAGGTGGAGCACAGTGAAGACAGGGGGTGGGGGGGGGGGGGGGGGGTGGGGAAAGAATGAGGAAATATTTATTGTCTGAAGAAGGGTCTCGACCCAAAACGTCACCCATTCCTTCTCTCCTGAGATGCTGCCTGACCTGCTGAGTTACTCCAGCATTCTGTGAAGGAAAGATTTATTGGTTAGTTACCTAAAAGTGGGGAATTGTTTGTTCGTGCCATTGGGATGTCAGCTGCCCAAGTGGAATATGAGGTGCTGTTCCTCCAGTTTGCATGTGGCCTCTTTCTCACAATGGAGGAGGCCCAGGACAGAAAGGTTGGGAATGGGATGGGGAGTTAATATGGTTGACACCCAGGAGGTCCAGCATGCCTTGGCAGACCAGGGTTCGATCCTGACCACGGCTACTGTCCACATGGATCTTGTACGTTCTCCCTACGACCGCCCATGTCTCTCCGAGTGCTCCGGTTTCCTCCCACAATCCAAGGATGTGCAAGTTTGTGGATAGATTGACTTCTGTAAATTGTCCTGAGTGTGCAGGATAGGAAGGGTGATCACTAGTCAGTGTGGACCCAGTTGGCCAAAGAGCCGCTTCCACGCTAAACCAAACTAAACTTCTCAGCCTCCGACACTCCAGGGAAAACAATTCAAGTTTGTCCAACCTCCCTTCATAGCTGCTACCCACTAATCCAGGCAGCGTTCAGATAAACCTCGACTGCACCCTCTCCAAAACATTTACATCAATAGACAATAGGTGCAGGAGGAGGCCATTCGGCCCTTCGAGTCAGCTCCATCATTCAATGTGATCATGGCTGATCATTCTCAATCAGTACCCCGTTCCTGCCTTCTCCCCATACCCCCTGACTCCGCTATCCTTAAGAGCTCTTTCTAGCTCTCTCTTGATCCATCCTGTGGCAGCCAGAACTGCACACATTAAATCAACGGTATTTAAAATGATTTATTTATTTTGTCAACTCAAAAAGTGCTTTGTTTTTAGATGTAGAGAGATTTGTAGAAATAGAAAACCAGGCCGATGAAAAGTGTGGGAATAATTGAGGATGTTTGTTGGAAGGAACTTCAGGTGCTGGTTTAAACAGAAGATAGACACAAAAATGCTGGAGTAACTCAGCAGGTCAGGCAGCATCTCTGGAGAGAAGGAATGGGTGACGTTTGGGGTCGAGACCCTTCTTCAGACTGGTTAGGGATAAGGGAAATGAGAGATATAGACGATGATGTGGAGAGATAAAGAACAATGAATGAAAGATCTGCAAAAAAGTGATGATGATAATGGAAACAGGCCATTGTTATAGACAATAGACAATAGACAATAGACAATAGACAATAGGTGCAGGAGGAGGCCATTCGGCCCTTCGAGCCAGCACCGCCATTCAATGTGATCATGGCTGATCATTCTCAATCAGTACCCCGTTCCTGCCTTCTCCCCATACCCCCTGACTCCGCTATCCTTAAGAGCTCTATCCGGCTCTCTCTTGAATGCATTCAGAGAATTGGCCTCCACTGCCTTCTGAGGCAGAGAATTCCACAGATTCACAACTCTCTGACCGAAAAAGCTGGGTCGACTTGGGTGGGGGAGGGATGGAGAGAGAGAGAGGGAATGGCGGTAGCTGCCTGAAGTGAGAGAGATGTTGATTTCCCCGCACCGCTGAGTTACTCCAAATAATGGATGTTGATGATGGTGATATCGTGCGTGTTGTTCACAGGAGCAGAAGCAGTTGCCGTTGCAGACGACCGCCGACCAGGACATCATCCTGAGCTTGTCTGCACGCTGCCTCCTACTTACCTGGCGGGACAACGAGGAGCTGATCCTGCGAATCCCCACCCATGAGATCGCCGCCGTCTCCTACATCCACGACGATGCACTCCACCTGCTCATTCTGAAAACAGGTACGGTAACTCAGGGAGACGGGCAGCATGGACACAAGCCCCTCAGCCCACATCGCCATGGATGAGAGGGGATCTTATCGAAACGTATAAGATTATTAAGGGGTTGGACACGTTAGAGGCAGGAAACATGTTCCCAATGTTGGGGGAGTCCAGAACCAGGGGCCACAGTTTAAGAATAAGGGGTAGGCCATTTAGAACGGAGATGAGGAAAAACTTTTTCAGTCAGAGAGTTGTGAATCTGTGGAATTCTCTGCCTCAGAAGGCAGTGGAGGCCAATTCTCTGAATGCATTCAAGAGAGAGCTGGATAGAGCTCTTAAGGATAGTGGAGTCAGGGGGTATGGGGAGAAGGCAGGAACGGGGTACTGATTGAGAATGATCAGCCATGATCACATTGAATGGCGGTGCTGGCTCGAAGGGCCGAATGGCCTACTCCTGAACCTATTGTCTATTGTCTATTGCCATCTCACTTGGGTGACCAACTCAGAGTATTAAGCTGGTGCCTAGAAAAGGAACTGCAGGAGCTGGTTTAAACTGAAGATAGAAACAAAATGCTGGAGTAACTCAGTGGGACAGGCAGCATCTCTGGAGGGAAGACCCTCCACCCGAAACGTCACCTATTCCTATTAACCTGGTGCACCGAGCAAAGCACAAAGTGCCGGAGGAACTCAGCGGGTCAGGCGGCATCTGTGGAGGGAACGGACAGGTGATGTTTTAGGTCGGGACCCTTCTTCAGACTCCATGGTAGAGGTCAGCATCTATTCACTCCATGGCCGCTGCCTGGCCCGCTGAGTTCCACCGGCACCTCGTGTTTTACTCAGGATTACGATATCTGCAGTTCCTCATTTGGTTTGGTTTAGTCTAGACACAGCGAGGAAACAGGCCCTTTGGCCCATCGAGACCGCACTGACCAGCGGTCCCCGCACAGTAACACTATTCCACACACACACGGGGTGGGGGGGGTAATTCCATATTTATACCAAGCCGATTAACCTACAAACCTGCGCATCTTTGGGAAGTGGGAGGAAACCGGAGCGCCCGGAGAAAACCCACGCGGTCACAGAGATAACGTGCAAACTCCGTACAGACAGCACCCGTAGTCAGGATTGAACCCGGGTCTCTGGCGCTGTGTGGCAGCAGCTCTACCGCCGCGCCACACTCGAGTTTGTGTCGTTTGTACTAACGTGTGTATGAATCACGCTAAACCGCGTGTAATATGAAACTTAAAACCCAAAAACACTTCAGTTCAAATCACTTAGCACAGCCTCTTTCCAATTCCACCCACATTATTTAATCATGCTGCCTTCACTCAGCACTTAGTTCTTGATATCAGTGCAAAATTAACTTGCTGAATGTAGCTTTAAACTTCCCCTGCAGCTGTGCAAGATTAGAAAACACAAATGCTGCAGGATGTTTAGTGGCTCTCAAGGTTAAAACGACATTAACAAATTACTCGAGCTCCTCTCTTGTCGTTTGTGGCACTATCTCCATACCTTGTTGTGGGGCTGTTGAACAACACGCACGCTCCAGCTTTTATCTTTTCTAATGAATATTAAAGACACCAAATTGCTTCTCAAGCATTGTTCAAGGAAGCAGAGTGGCACAGCGGGTAGCGCCACTGCCTCACAGCGCTGGAGCAACCCAGCGGGCTGGACCCTGGTCTCGGGTACTGTCTGTGTGGAGTTTGCACAGTTTGACCGCATTTGTTTACTCTGGGAGCCCCGGTTTCCTCCCACTTAGGACATTACAGCACAAGGACAGGCCCTTCGGCCCACAATGTCTCGAACATGATGCCAAGGCCAAGTCATATCTGCCTGCATATAATCCATATCCCTCCATTCCCTCCATATCCATGTGCCGATCCAAAAGTCTCTAAAACACCACCATCGTATCTACCTCCACCCCCCCCCCCCGGCAGCAGCACGTTCCAGGCCCCCACCCCCCTCTGTGTGAATAAACATCCCCTACATCTCCTATAATCTTTGCCCCTCTCACCTTAAAGCTATGCCCTCTAGTATTTGATTTGGGAAACAAGACTCTGACTGTCTACCCTATCTACACCTGTCATAATGTTATTGTTATTCTACATCCCAAAGGTGTGCAGGTTTGTTGGGTAATTGGCCTCTGTAAGTTGCCCCTTCTGTGTAGGGAATGCTTGAGAAAGTGAGATAACACAGAACCAGTGCGAACGGGCCATCGATGGACGGCACGGACTCGGTGGGCCGAATGGCCTGTTTTTCTACTTCATTGCGGCCATCAGATATGTGCATGTACGTGTAGGAAGGAACTGCTGAAGGGAGACACAAAGTGCTGGAGTAACTCAGCGGGTCAGGCAGCGTCTCTGGAGAGAAGGAATGGGCGATGTTTCGGGTCGAGACCCTTCTTCAGACTGAAGTCAGGGGAGAGGGAGACACTGAAATAAGAATGTGTAAGGTGTGAAAATGAGACAAAGGGGATGAAGTTCAACATATATGTATATGTGTATGTGTGTGTTTGTGTGTAAATATTTATAGATATAGAAATGTATAGTGTGATATATTATCAGTCTGAAGAAGGGTCTCGACCCGAAACGTCACCCATTCCTTCTCTCCCGAGATGCTGCCTGACCTGCTGAGTTACTCCAGCATTTTGTCAATAAATACCTTCGATTTGTACCAGCATCTGCAGTTATTTTCTTACACTTTATATATATATATATTTATATATTTCTTTAATTTATATATTGTTTGTTTATTTATTTGCTTGTTTATAAACATAAACGAGCAAATAAATAAACACACAGTAGTGGTGCAAAGACAAACACATGCCCCCAAGTCTCTGTAGATCAGAGTTTATTTGGAGGTCGCGGTGTTTGATAGCCTGATGGATGTGGGGCAGGAGCTGCTCCTGAACCTGGACGTTACGGTTTTCAGGCTCAGGATTTCAAGATCAAGACTCAATTTATTGTCACGTGTACCATTAATGTCCAGTGACATTTGAGTGACCATACAGCCACACTAAGTAAAAAGCAACAAGACACACAGCCACATGAAATAAAACTTAACGTGAACATCCACCACAGCGGATTCCACGTTCCTCACTGTGATGGAAGGTAATAAAGTCCAATCGTCTTCCTCTTTGTTCACCCGCAGTCGGGGCTGCTGAGTACAGGGCATTGGTGAGACCACACCTGGAGTATTGCGTAGTTTTGGTCTCCTAATCTGAGGAAAGACATTCTTGCCATAGAGGGAGTACAGAGAAGGTTCACCAGATTGATTCCTGGGATGGCAGGACTTTCATATGAAGAAAGACTGGATAGACTCGGCTTGTACTCGCTGGAATTTAGAAGATTGAGGGGGGATCTTATAGAAACTTACAAAATTCTTAAGGGGTTGGACAGGCTAGATGCAGGAAGATTGTTCCCGATGTTGGGGAAGTCCAGAACAAGGGGTCACAGTTTAAGGATAAGGGGGAAGTCTTTTAGGACCGAGATGAGAACGTTTTTTTTCACACAGAGAGTGGTGAATCTGTGGAATTCTCTGCCACAGAAGGTAGTTGAGGCCAGTTCATTGGCTATATTTAAGAGGGAGTTAGATGTGGCCCTTGTGGCTAAAGGGATCAGGGGGTATGGAGAGAAGGCAGGTACGGGATACTGAGTTGGATGATCAGCCATGATCATATTGAATGGCGGTGCAGGCTCGAAGGACCGAATGGCCTCCTCCTGCACCTATTTTCTATGTTTCTATGTTTTTATGAACCGTCCGCGGTCGCTGGTGCCGACTGTCCGAGGCCCTCGCGCCGGGATGATTGAAACTCCTCGCGTGGGGACGGGTTGAAACCTTCTTCCCATTGGCTGTGGTGGGGCGTGAGCGTGGTCGGAGTGGTGGGGTCTCTGATGATGCGGGCTCTGCGCGCTGAGTCTTGTTCACGATGAATGCGGTGGTGTTTTATCTCCCGGAGGTCTCGGCGTGGCGGCGGTGGCGGCAGGCGGCAGTCTGGAGCGGAGGTCGGCGGGTGGCGGTGTGCCCGAGGGGCAGGACGCTGTGCCCAGCGCGGAGAACCACTGCAACCTGGTCATCCTGGCCGTGGACAGCAGGGTGAGAACGTCCTCACCATCCAACGATCCTTCATTGCCACCTGTACCCTCGCCACGGAGAAACGCGTTGTGTTGCAAACGAGCCAGTAAAACCGTCCAGCAGAAGCGCGCCCGGGCGGTACACACCAGTCGTCACGAGCCTGGCGCTGACAGTTACAAACACTCACTGAACGTCCGTGTCTTGTCCCTGTCACTGCAGCGCCCCCACCGCGGCCCCCCATTGTTCACAGGGATCTCCCCCCCCCGCATCCCCCCCCCACCACCGTGCCCCCCCCCCCCGCCATCCCCCCCCGCCCTTCCCCCATTGTTCACAGGGATCACCCACCCCCCGCATCTCCCCCCACCACCGTGCCCCCCCCCGCCATCCCCCCCCTGCCCTACCCCCATTGTTTACAGGGATCACCCATCCCCCCCCCACCGTGCCCCCCATGACCCGCGTGGGTTTTCTCCGAGATCTTCATTTTCCTCCCACACTCCAAAGACGTCCAGGTTTGTAGGTTAATTGGCTTGGTGTGTGTGTAAATTGCCCCTAATGTGTGTAGGATAGTGTTAATGTGCGGGGATCGCTGGTCGGTGCGGACTCGGTGGGCCGAAGGACCTGTTTCCGCGCAGTATCTCAAAACTAAACTAACTCTCCCTCCCTCTCTCCCTCTCCCTCTCCCTCTCCCTCTCTCTCTCTCTCTCTCTCTCTCTCTCTCTCTCTCTCTCTCTCTCTCTCTCTCTCTCTCTCCCTCCCTCCCTCTCTCTTTCTTTCTCTTTCTCTCTCTCTCTCTCTCTCTCTCTCTCTCTCTCTCTCTCTCTCTCTCTTTCTCCTCTTTCTCTTTCTCTCTCTCTCTCTCTCTCTCTCCCTCTCTCTCTCTTTATCTCTCTCTTTCCTTTTTTTCTTTCTCTTTCTCTTTCACTTTCTCTTTCTCTTTCTCTCCCAAATTAGGACTCAGCTGAAGAATACTGTGCTCTCATCTGCCAAGTGTTCCGTATCATTTATGGGGACCAGACGATAGACTGTGTGGATCGTTCTGGCAACAACTACACGTCTACCCCAGACAGGCCCTGGTTAATGGAGAGAAGTGAGTTCCAGTAGCAAACACAAGATCGTAAGACCATAATGTCCTTGTCAGGTCAAACTAATCACCTCATCCTGCACGTGATGCATAACCCTCCATTCCCTGCATATCCATATTCATAAGACCATAAGACATAGGAGTAGAATTAGGCCATTCGGCCCATCGAGTCTGCTCAGCCATTCGGTCACGGCTGATCTATTTTTCCCTCTCAAACCCATTCATAATTTCATATTCATAAGTCATAGGAGCAGAAGAGTGTTTTAAAAGTTCCATTACATAGAAAAGCCTTTCTAAAGACCAAATAAAATATATATTCGATCAGTTGTGGGCGACACGGTGGCGCAGCGGTAGAGTTGCTGCCTCACAGCGCCAGACACCCGGGTTCCATCCTGACTACGGGTGCCGTCTGTACGGAGTTTGTACCTTCTCCCCGTGACCTGCACGGGTTTTCTCCGGGTGCTCCGGTTTCCCCCCACACACCAAAGACGTACAGGTTTGTGGGTGATCGCTGGTCAGCATGGACTCGGTGGGCCGAAGGGCCTGTTTCTGTGCTGTATCTCTAAAAACTAAAAACTGATGCAAAACCAAGCTATAAGTCACTTCCAACGCGAATAGCTCCTTCCACTCTCCGAACAATCTTAGGTCATAAGTGGTAGGAGAAGAATTAGGCCATTCGGCCCATCAGGTCTCTCTGCCATTCAATCATGGCTGATCTATCTCTCCCTCCTAACCCCATTCTCCTGCCTTCTCCCCACAACCCCTGACACCTGTACTAATCAAGAATCTATCTCTGCCTTTAAAATATCCATTTACTTTATTCAATGGTACTCTATTCCTTGGAACACAGGAGGATGAGGGGTGATCTTATTCTAGAGGTGTATAAGATCATGAGAGGAATAGATCGGGTAGATGCACAGAGTCTCTTGCCCAGAGTAGGGGAATCGAGCTCCAGAGGACATAGGTTTAAGGTGAAGGGGAAAAGATTTAACAGGAATCTGAGGGGTAACTTTTTCACACAGAGGGTGGTGGGTGTACGGAACGAGCTGCCAGAGGAGGTAGTGGAGGCTGGGACTATCCCTACATTTAAGAAGCAGTTAGGCAGGTGCATGGATAGGACAGTTTGTAGGGGTATGGACCAAATGCAGGCAGGTGGGACGAGTGTAGACGGGACATGTTGGCCGGCGTGGGTGAGTTGGGCCGAAGGGCCTGTTTCCATGCTGTATCACTCTATGACTCTGTGTTGACTGAATCTGCAGGTGACAGCAGGCAAACCACTGAGACCTACGGCTATGAGGCGGATTTCAGCTGCTGCAGCTCATTGTAAGTCCCCGTGACTCTGGGTGAGAGACTGAACGCCCGGATGTGTTGTTGAATTTTATTGCGTTTCCCATTTCACGGGGATCGCTTCACGCGCCTGTTTTTGTTTTGTTGAGGGCAGCAATGGATCGCAGGACATGTTCGACCCGTACTGCTGCCACAGCTCGTCGCCATCGGGCCAGGACTCTCAGTTGAGCCTGGGCACAGTGGGCAGTGAGAGTGACCAGAGTCACACAGGGGCTGATCTGCTGCAAGACTACATGGCCACCGTGAGTACCCATGCTGCTTCACTTTCAGCCTGAACAATTGTGGAGGGGTTCATGTTGGGACGAATAAAATGAATGGAAAATACACAATCAATGGTGGCATCAGAGAAAGTACAGAGGAAGAGAGGGACTTCATGTACACCTTGCAAGATATATTTCGCTTGGGCAGCTTACTACCAAGCAGTATCAATACTGATTTCTCTAACCCTGCATTTAACCTGCATTTCCTCTCTCTCCATTGCTCCCCCACCTAAGCCGTACCGGCTTGAAAGTCGTCTCGTGTAGGAAGGAACTGCCGATGCTGAAGATGGGTCTCGACCCGAAACGTCACCCATTCCTTCTCTCCTGAGATGCTGCCTGACCTGCTGAGTTACTCCAGCATTTTGTGAATAAAAGGAACTGCAGATGCTGGTTTAAACCAAAGTTAGACACAAAAAGCTGGAGTAACTCAGCGGGTCAGGCAGCATCTCTGGAGAGAAGGAATGGGAGACGTTTCGGGTCGAGACCCTTCTTCAAGCGTGTCTTATGAATCGTCTTGTGGAGTCTGATTGTCTGTACTTGTTCTCACCGAGCCCACAGCTAACAATGGCTTGGTTCCTTTATCATCTTCCTTTTTTGCAAATCTTTCATTCATTTGTTCTGATTCCCTCTATATCGTTGTCAATATCTCTCATTTCCCTTTCCCTTGACTCACAGTCTGAAGAAGGGCCTCGACCCGAAATGTCACCCACCCCTTCTCTCCAGAGATGCTGCCTGACCCGTTGAGTTACTCCAGTATTTTGTGTCTATCTTCAGTGTAAGCCAGCGTCTGTAGTTCGTTCCTACACCATATGTGGATGCTATGGCTAGGAGATGATTTAAGTCAATTTTTCAGACTGAAGAATGGTCTTGACCCAAAACTGTTGCCTATCCATGTCCTTCCAAGATGCTGCCTGACCTGCTGAGTTGCTCCAGCACCTTGTGTTATATGCTTATTAAACGTATGTGTGTGTTATCCGGTTGTTGTAATTGAAGATTGTGCGGCAGGTAAGGATCTGTGTTGCCAGCTGGCTGCCTGTACATCCCAATGTAGATATTTATGGCTTCTATTCTTGTCTTATAAATAACTGAAGGGGCAAATGCATTTGTTAGACAGATATTTATAGCACACATCAGCGACTAGAAACCTCAAACGTCTCTTATGCAACGGATGGTCTACTTATCCCCAGTAAATTTATGCCACTGTCGGTCGTCATGACAAAAAGGATTCTAATGTAATGGTTGTAAAAGAAAAACCGTCTCTCAAAGCAAATGCTGGTGAGTTTGGTGACCAACGGTTATTGTCCATGGACCACTTAAGGTCCGGTGAAATTTGATTTACCGAAAAAAAGCAACAAGACGCACAACTACATAAAAGTTAACATAAACATCCACCCCAGTGGCTCCCCCCCCCCCCCCCCACATTCCTCACTGTGATGGAAGGCAATGAGGTCTTATCCTCTTCCCTCCTTATTCTCCCACGGTCGGGGCAGTTGAACCGCCTGCAGTCGGGGCGATCGAAGCTCCCACTGCCGGCGATCGAAGACCCTGCGGCTTGAAGCTCCCGAAGTCGATCCCTAACCAAGGGACCGCTTGCTCCACGATGTTAAGTCCGCAGGGGCGTGCGGTTGGACTGCGGTATGCAGTTAGCATGTTGCCTGTCTGTCTGGACAACCTGCACAAGATATCTATGTATCTCAATGTAGAGGAAGCAACTGCAGATGCTGGTTTACATCGAAGATAGATACAGAATGCTGGAGTAACTCAGCGGGACAGGCAGCATCTCTGGAGAGAAGGAATGGGTGACGTTTCGGGCCGAGACCCTTCTTCAGACCTGAAAATTAGTATTGGAGTTTGTTTATTTATACAGTCTCAGTCTGAAAAAGGTCTCGACCCGAAACGTTACCCATTCCTTCTCTCCAGAGATGCTGCCTGTCCCGCTGAGTTACTCCAGCATTTTATGTGTATCTCAATGGTTCGATGGTACTTGATGCCTTGTTTAAGACTGGTTAGCACGCAACAAAAGCTTTTCACTGTGCCTCGTTACACATGACAGTCAGCTAAACTCAAACCATACTTTATTGTAGCATGCCTCTAGATACAGAGACTTTCTTCGTTTTGCATGAAATCCATTAAAATCATACTATTCATGAGCACAGTCATAAATAAATACAAAAAAAGTCATGATTGTGTGGCTGAGGGGTGATCTTGTGGAGGTGTGGAGAATCATGTGGAGAATCATAGATAGGGTTAATGCACAGAGTCTTTTGCCCAGAGTAGGGGAATCAAAAACCAGAGGACATAGGTTTAAGGAGAGAGGGGAAGATCTAATAGGAACAACAAAATGAGAGCAGGGCCTGTTTCCATGCTGTGTCAAGCCATGCCTCGATCAACAGAAGTGGAATGGTTCTGTATACTAGTCATAAATGTGCAGATATTGTTACGAACATCTCAGGAGATTTAACTACAAACCATCTCTCTTTCCTCATTAACAAAACTCCTAAAACCGATTCTTTGACAATGCCTGGTGCTGTGTGTAGACCAGAAGCAATCTTTCACCGTTGTCAGTCCGATAGGAAATGGCAGCGAATTGTGGACATAGCCCAGGCCATCACACAAACCAATCTCCCTTCCACTGACTCCATTTATACCTCATGCAGCATCATCAAGGACCAGTCTCACCCCGGCCACTCCCTCTTCTCCCCTCTCCCATCACGCAAGAGGTACAGAAGTGTGAAAACGCACACCTCCAGATTCAGGGACAGTTTCTTCTCTGCTGTTATCAGGCAAGTGAACCACCCTACCACAACCAGAGAGCAGTGCTGAACTACTACCCACCTCCTCGATGACCCTCGGACTATCCTAGACCGGTCTTTGCTGGCTTTACCTTGCACTAACCGTTATTCCCTTATCATGTATCTGTACACAGTAAATAATAATAATAATAATAATATTCATTTATTGTCATTGCAACGAGTACAACGAAATTAAAAAATAGCCAATCCTGACGGTGCGTACAAACATATATGCAATAAATGCAAAAACAAATAAATACATAAATACAATTATATTAAGTACAAGATTTTTTAACGGTGTTGCCTAGTGCAAAGGTAGTGTTCAGTTCTCGTATGGCCCTGGGGTAAAAACTGTTCTTAAGTCTGTTTGTTCGGGATTTGATCGACCTGAAACGTCGACCAGAGGGCAGATGAACAAACAGACGGTGGCCGGGGTGGGATGGATCTTTTATTATTTTGCCTGCTCTACTGAGGCAGCGTAGGCTGAACAGGTGCTCCAGGGAGGGCAGTGAGCAGCCGATGATCTTCTGGGCCGTCGTGATGACCCTCTGAAGGGCCTTCCTGTCCTTTTCTGAGCAGCTGGCATACCATGTGGTTATACAGTATGCCAGCACACTCTCGATGGAGCAGCGATAGAAGGACAACATGAGCTTCTCCTGCAGGTTGGTTTTCCTGAGGATCCTCAGGAAGTGGAGTCTCTGCTGTGCCTTCTTTACTGTGGTGATGGTGTTGGTAGACCAGGTAAGATCCTCTGCGATGTGCGTACCCAGGAACCTGAAAGAGGGTACCCTTTCCACACAGACCCCATTGATGTAGAGTGGGTCGTATTCTACACTGGTTTTTCTAAAGTCAATTATAAGTTCCTTTGTTTTGGAGGAGTTCAGGACCAGATTGTTCACTGAACACCATGCTGCCAGCCTTTGGATTTCATCCCTATAGGCTGTCTCATCTCCTCCTGAGATGAGTCCAACCACTCGATTAAATGGCTCGATTGTAATCATGTACTGTCTTTTTGCTGAGTGGTTAGCGCGCAACAAAAGCTTTTCACTGCATCTCGGTACACGTGACAATAAACCAAACTGAACTAATAAAATATTAGCATGTTTGATTGTATTGAAGGTGTTTGACAACAAACGTTGTTAATGATACGGCGGCACGGTGGCGCAGCGGTAGAGTTGCTGCCTTACAGCGAATGCAGCGCCGGAGACTCAGGTTCGATCCTGACTACGGGTGCTGTCTGTACGGAGTTTGTACGTTTTCCCCGTGACCTGCGTGGGTTTTCTCCGAGATCTTCGGTTTCCTCCCACACTCCAAAGACGTACAGGTGTGTAGGTTAATTGGCTGGGTAAATGTAAAAATTGTCCCTAGTGTGTGTAGGGTAGTGTTAATGTATGGGGATCGCTGGGCGGCGCGGACTCGGTGGGCCGAAAAGGCCTGTTTCCGTGCGGTATCTGAAATATGAAAATAAATAAAATATGATATATATATTCCACAAATACCAGTGAACATTCACCACAACAATACGATG
Organism: Rhinoraja longicauda; assembly: GCF_053455715.1. NCBI lineage: Eukaryota > Metazoa > Chordata > Chondrichthyes > Rajiformes > Arhynchobatidae > Rhinoraja > Rhinoraja longicauda. Next base: position 35,775,381 of record NC_135974.1, read on the forward strand.
AGAGGAACTGCAGATGCTAGTTTACAGAAAAATACACAAAGTGCTGGAGTAACTCAACGGGTCTGGCAGCACCTCCGAAGACCATGGATAGGTGACGTTTCGGGTCGAGATCCTTTTTCAAACTGATTTTAGTCGAGGGGAGAAAGCTGGAAGAGAGGTGGGGGTGGGGGGGCAAAGCCTGGTGAGTGATAGGTGGATACATTTGGGGGGGGGTTTGATTGGGTGACGGGTGATTGGACCAGGGACGAAAAGACAAAAAGTGTGAGATCAAGGGAGAAGTGGGGGCACGGTGGCGCAGTGGTAGAGTTGCTGCCTTACAGTGAATGCAGCACCGGAGACCTGGGTTCCAACCCGACTACGGGCGCCGTCTGCACGGAGTTTGTACGTTCTCCCCGTGTCCTGCGTGGGTTTTCTCCGAGATCTTCGGTTTCCTCCCACACTCCAAAGACGTACAGGTTTGTAGGTTAATTGGCTTGGTAAATGTAAAAATTGTCTCTAGTGTGTGTAGGATAGTGTTAATGTGCGGGGATCGCTGGTCGGCGCGGACCCGGTGGGCCGAAGGGCCTGTTTCCGCGCTGTATCGCTAAACTATACTAAAGTGGCGCAAAATGTGAAGCCAGAGGAAGGAATGGAGGCGGAAGGGTTTATCAGAGAGCTAATGATGCTTTTCTTTCTTTGGATCGAAGCTGAGAACAAAGTTGTCCCCTCAAGAGATCCAGCAGTTTGCTCAGCTGCTCCGGGAGTTTCGCGCGGGGGCCTCAGTTGAAGATTACTGCACTGAACTTCTGCAACTTTATGGAGAGAAAAGAAAGTTCCTCCTTTTAGGTAAAAACTTTTCTGTTTGCATCGCAGCCGAGGAAACCGTTCTTCAACTTGCAAAGACTATTGAGGGAGTTCTCTTCTATCAGAAGAAATTTAGTAGAGTCATCAGGTCATGAGGCCATAAGTGACAGGAGCAGAATTAGGCCATTCGGCCCATCAAGCCTACTCTGCCATTCAATCATGGCTGATCTATCTCTCCCTCCTAACCCCATTTTCCTGCCTTCTCCCCATAAGCCCTGACACCAATACTAATCAAGAATCAATCTATCTCTGCTTTAAAAATATTCATTGACTTGGCCACTTTGTGGACTCAGTGGGTCTTTTTCATGCTGTACTTCTGAAATAAAACTATCAACATCTCTGGAGAAAATGGATAGGTGACGTTTCGGAAGGATCCCGACCTTGAAACGCCATCTATCCATGTTCTCCAGAGATGCCTCCTGACTCGCTGAGTTACTCCAGTACTCTGTGAAACGTCACCTATCCATGTTCTCCACAGATGCTGTCTGACCCGCTGAGTTACTCCAGCACTCTGTGAAACGTCACCTATCCATGTTCCCCAGAGATGCTGCCTGACCCGCTGAGTTACTCCAGCACTCTGTGAAACGTCACCTATCCATGTTCCCCAGAGATGCTGCCTGACCCGCTGAGTTACTCCAGCACTCTGTGCCTATCTCTTTGGTATTAACCAGCATCCGCGGTTCATTTTGATTACAATCCGCGTTTGGCTTTTTAATACAATTGTCATTCAATAAACAATAGACAATAGGTGCAGGAGGAGGCCATTCGGCCCCTCGAGCCAGCACGCACCACCATTCAATGTGATCATGGCTGATCATTCTCAATCAGTACCCCATTCCTGCAATGCTTTCTTGCTGAGGGGAACGTTGAGGTCCACTAATGGCAGTCTTATCTCTAATTTAGGAATGCGAGCTTTCATCCCTGATCACGATGCCAGCTACTTCGAGGGATTTCTGGAAACGATTGGGATTAAAGACGGGAGAGGGATCCTGACGGATAGCTTTGGAAAGATTAAAGGAAGCACGTGTAACACATCATCAGCATCTGCCGTGAGATGGAGCAACAGCAGCTCTGAGCCTTCAGATGCCGATGGTTTTGAAAGAATAATTTCAACTATCACACATGACATTGAAGCGTTGAGATGTGACGCGCAGGATGATTTATTGTGACCGATGTGTAACAACATTTAAAAGACATTTGGACAGGTACATGGATAGTTTAGATTGAGTTTAGCGTTTGGTCACGTGTACCGAGATGGTGTAGAAAGCTGTTGTTGCGTCCTAACCATACATGACAACAAAAGACAATGCGTGATTACAATTTGATTTTCAGAGATGCAACGTGGCAACAGGCCCTTCGGCCCATCGAGTCCGTGCCCACCGCCGATCACCTGTTCACACACGTTCTTCACTGCACACTAAGGGACAATTTTTCAGAAGCCAGTTGGCCTGCAAAGCTGCACGTGTTTGGGGTGTGGAAAGAAACCGGAGCTCCCAGAGAAAACCCATGGGAAACTCCGTAAAGACAGCACCCGTAGTCAGGATCGAACCCGGGACTCTGGCGCTGTGAGGCAGCAACTCAACCGCTGCGCCACCGTGCCGCCCTAGGAAATGAAAGGTTTAGAGTAATATGGGCCAAACTGGGGCAGGTAGGACTAGCGTAGATAGGACATCTTGGTTAGCATGGACTAGTCGGGCTGAAGGGCCTGTTTCAGCACTGTTTGACACTATGTTAAGTCATCTCACTTCATTTAAATTTTCCGCTCAATAAATTTACTTGAGTTACTCTGTACAGTGAGTGTAAACATCTGTCTCCACCATACAATACAAATGTTTAATGCACATAATACATTTTGCAATTTCCTAGCCCATAATCATAACTTTGCTTTAGACAGGCCAGTATCTCCATGAAATGTCGTACAAATGAATTTCAAACGTCTGTAGTAAGCATTCACACATTGGCACACAGCTCCACAACGTGTCAAAGTTTATATAAAAGGCTTTTTTTTTTTTGCTAAGCTCTACAAAATTATAATGTTATTATGTAAAAACAGTTTGCATTTCATTTCTGGAATTGTCGAAAGCTAAGAAAAATGTCCAAGGATGTGAATAATAAATGTTATTTGCAATGTGCCTTGCTGTACAATTGGAATTATTACACATATCTTTATGTTAAAATACCTGTAATGAAATGAATGATATTGGTGAATCTGTTCTGAAGGCAAAGTTGTCAATAATGTAAATGCTATAATGACAGAATTACTGTTGAGAAACTAAAATCACAAACAATTTATATCCCATAAACCTGCCGTACTTCCACTGACTATTTCCAATTTTTTCCTATTTAATTTCTTTCTCCCCCTCTGTCCCTCTCTCCCTCTCCCTCTCTCCCTCTCCCACTCTCCCTCTCTCCCTCTCTCCCTCTCTCCCTCTCCCTCTCTCCCTCTCTCCCTCTCTCCCTCTCTCCCTCTGTCCCTCTGTCCCTCTCTCCCTGTCCCCCACCCCTCCCTCCTTCCCCCTCTCCCCCTCCCCTCCTTCTCTCCATCTCTCCTTCCCTCCCTCCCCCCCTCTCTCTCCCTCTCCCTCTCTCCCTCCCTCCCCTCTCTCACTCTCTCAATTCCCTATCTAATTTCTGCACTTGCTCTGTGCTATATTTTTAAATCTGGATTTTACCTTTATTTTTGTGTGAGATTTTTTGTTAATATTTCTCTTCTTTTTTGTACCTTCTTTCCACTGCCTGCTGTTTGTCTCCCAGTTTATCTCTGAAATAGAACGTAGATTAAATATAGAACCTACACTCCTTTAGTCAGAGGGTGGTGAATCTGTGGAATTCTTTGCCACAGACGGCTGTGGAGGCCAAGTCAGTGGGTAATTTTAAGGCAGAGATATAGATTGTTGATTAGTACGGGTGTCAGAGATTATGGGGAGAAGGCAGGAGAATGGGGTTAGGAGGGAGAGATAGATCAGCCATGATTGAATGGCGGAGTAGACTTGATGGGCCGAATGGCCTAATTCTACTCCTATCACTTATGACCTTATGACCTTGTATGACAAGAGGAAGTTACCCAAACCTCGTGACCAGTTGCGTGTAACTGCTTTCCTTGTATTTTAGGTGCTTGTCGATCCACACTGGCAGTTCGACCGAGTTAGAGAAAATACTAAAGTGAAGCCAGGAATTGAACCTGCAGTCAATGTTGATCCCTTGCATGAGTCACCCTTGCTCGCCCTCCATTTGCATCTCAGTGGATTATTAACCATGTTAAACGACGCACATGTTTCCTCATCATAGCTGGACTTCCTGCTGTCATGGCCTTTGACTAACCATTTGCAACGATTGTTCACCATTGCTAAAGGATGTGTCGGTCATGTCTATTTGACTTTGCTGTAGGACGTCACTGTGATGTAATTGCAGGTTCTGAACCACTAGGTGACCCTGTGCATTGACTTTTTAAAGCTGGCAATTTGTTCACCATCTTGTGCGTGAAAACATGAAAAAAGTTCTCAAACTAATTGCCGAAGATAAAATGGTTGCCTCACTGAGTTCCTTCCTGGAGGAGATAGTTGAGGCAGTTCGACATGCTTCTTAAATGCTGTGATGGTACCTGTTAGTTCATGCCTTTTCAGTTTGTAACAAACACCAAAAATAAGAAATAGGTGCATGAGTAGGCCAAGTCAGTGGGTATTTTTAAGGCTGAGATAGATAGATTCTTGATTGGTTCCAGGTGTCAGAGGTTATGGGGAGAATTCAGGAGAATGGGGTTAGGAGGGAGAGATAGATCAGCCATGTATCGAAAGTCATATAAGATAAAACATTTTTTTTTAAGACACAAAGCGCTGGTGTAACTCAGCGGGTCGGGCAGCATCTCCAGGGCATGGAAAACTAATAAACATGCAATCCAAACAGATCAAAAGTTATACAAAACACTAAGTGCTGGAGTAACTCAGCGGGTCAGGCTGCATCCGTGGAGGGAAAAGGACAGATGACGTTTCGGGTCGGGACTCTTCTTCAGACTGATGGAGTGGGGGTCGAAAGATGGAAGAGAGAGAGGGGGGTGTGGGGGGGGGGGGTTCAAAGCCTGGCATGTGACAGACACAAGGAACTGCAGGTGCAGGACTCTTGTGTAGAACACAGAGTGCAGGAGTAACTCAGCGGGTCAGGCAGCTTCTCTGGAGAACGTGGATAGGTGACGTTTCACAGAGTGCTGGAGTAACTCAGCGGGTCAGGCAGCATCTGTGGAGAACATGGATAGGTGATGTTTCACAGAGTGCTGGAGTAACTCAGCGGGTCAGGCAGCATCTGTGGAGAACATGGATAGGTGATGTTTCATAGAGTGCTGGAGTAACTCAGCGGGTCAGGCAGCATCTGTGGAGAACATGGATAGGTGATGTTTCATAGAGTGCTGGAGTAACTCAGCGGGTCAGGCAGCATCTGTGGAGGACAATGACAGGTGACCTATTGGGTTGGGACTCTTCTTCAGACCTGTGTCTCCAAACTGACCAAGTGATTGAAATGTGTGAACCAATGAAAACCTATTTCAATGTGTCAGTTAGCAACAGTGACCTGCTGAGTTACTCCATCACTTTTTCTTTTGTTAGTAGAGCAGCATCTGCAGTTCGTTGTATCTCCAACGCTTTTAATATATCTCCTAGACGAGCCGTGGACCATTGGGTTCCCGTTGTGATGGCGGTTGATGAAAAAAAGACACACAATTTTAATATTATTGAACGGTCAAACTTTAACTTGAAGAAAACTTGAGCATTTACCCCAGGAGTCATCGTTCAACGAAGCAGGCGTTCAATGACAACATTGAACATGGAAGTATTAGATCAAAATGGCGATGTTTATTTTACGGGGTATGTGTCCAAAATACAGCCAAAACGGTGCGCGATAGCGCAACAATTTGAACCAAACTTGATACTGCACACGGCAGGCCAATGGTGAGTAAGGTGGCCCTAAAATTGTTGTGCTATCGTGTACGGTTTTGGCTGTATTTCGGGAACATACAAACATACATACAAGACGAGAGTTTGCTGGGTTCTCCTGTGTTCAAGAACTGATCTTGGACGGAAGCACTGGTTATAAATTGCCTCCAGTAACCTCTGCTGAATAGAGCAGTGCATTTCAGTAACTAAAACACAAGCAATAACCGGAAAGGTAGGAATTAATTCCTTCACACTAAAACCGGTTATTCCACTATTCTGTTTTAACAGCTGGTCCATATCCTATTTGTACTTTTCAAGTACATTAGAATTATTTAGTCTGAACTGCTGAGCATTTAATTCCAGTCTAAAAGACTTATTTGAGTACAAACAGCTTTAACTTATGTCAAAGCGTCTACTTCAGGCAAGTTTGGTATTGGTTTACTATTACCAATGATTGATGGGACACCAAGAAACATGGAAACATAGAAAATAGTTGCAGGAGGAGGCCATTCGGCCCTTCGAGCCAACACCGCCATTCTATATGATCATGGCTGATCGTTCAAAATCAGTACCCCGTTCCTGCTTTTTCCCCATATCCCTAGATTCCGTTAGCCCTAAGAGCTCGATCTAACTCTCTCTTGAATACATCCAGTGAATTTTATACGTTTCTATAAGCTCCCCTCTCATCCTACTAAATTCCAGTGAATACAAGCCCGTTGTTATCATCTGCTGTTTCTCCCAGCCCTCTTCACACAAGGTGGGGTTTACAGTAACCAACTCACCTGGCGACAGGCAGGTCTTTGGGATTTAGAAGGAAGCCAGAACAGCTGGGAGAAAGCCAACAGCGTCACAAGGAGAACGTACAAACTCCCACAGACCACACCAGTGGTCAGAGTTGAACGCTGGATGCTGGGGCAGTGAGCAGCTCCACGACTGTAGCACTTCCCTGCGGCCCACAAATCCGTGATCTGAACTTTTCCGTTCACTCCTCTCTTTCCACAGGGGTTGGCGGGACTGACATATGACCAAAGAATGGGTCGACTGGGCTTGCACTCACTGGAATTTACAAGGGTGAGAGGGGATCTTATAGAAACATATTAAATTCTTAAGGTATTTATTCACAAAATGCTGGAGTAACTCAGCAGGTCAGGCATCATCTCGGGAGAGAAGGAATGGGTGACGTTTCGGGTCGAGACCCTTCTTCAGACTGATGAAGAATTCTTAAGGGATTGGACAGGCTAGATGCAGGAAAAATGTTCCCGATGTTGGGGGAATCCAGAACCAGGGGTCACACAGTTTAAGAATAAGTGGTAGGCCATTAAGGACTGAGATGGGGAAAAACGTCTTCACCCAGAGAGTTGTGAATCTGTGGAATTCTTTGCCACAGAAGGCAGTGGAGGTCAATTCACTGGATGTTTTCAAGTTAGATTTAGCTCTTAGGGCTGACGGAATTAAGGGATATGGGGAGAAAGCAGGAACGGGGTACTGATTTTAGATGATCAACCATGATCATATTGAATGGCAGTGCTGGCGTGAAGGGCCGAATGGCCTACTCCTGCACCTATTTTTCTATGTTTCTATGACAGCATCCGTGGTCAGGATCGAACCCAGGTCTCTGGCACTGAAAGTGCTGTAAGGCTGCAACTCTACCGCTGCACCACCCATGATTACAATCGAGCCATTCACAGTGAACAGATATATGATAAATGGAAGAACATGAATCATGTTTAGTGCATGATAAAAGGCAGTAAACTCCGATTAAAGATAGTCCAAGTGTCTCCAACGAGGTGGACCGTAGCTCAGGATGGCTCTCTGGTAGTGGGGAGGAAGATTCAGTTGTCTGATGACAGCTGGGGAGAAACGTTCCCTGAACCTGGTGGCTGCATTTTCATACTTCTACCAAGATGCTGTGAGTTATGCTGCTGCCCTCTGAATAATTTATTATGCAACACAGCATGAGGCTCTTCAACATGGCTGTACAAAAGGTCACCTGCACCTGACCTCGTGGGCACAGAAGCTAAGCCCGGCCCCCCGAAGATAGACTCAAAATGCTGTAGTAGCTCAGCGGGACAGGCAGCATTTCGGGAGAGAAGGAACGGGTGACGTTTCGGGTCGAGACCCTTCTTCCTTCTCTTCACACTGGAATTTAGAAGGATGAGAGGGGACCTTATCGAAACGTATAAGATTATTAAGGGGTTGGACGCGTTAGAGGCAGGAAACATGTTCCCAATGTTGGGGGAGTCCCGAACCAGAGGCCACAGTTTAAGAATAAGGGGTAGGCCATTTAGAACTGAGATGAGGAAAAACTTTTTCAGTCGGAGAGTCGTGAATCTGTGGAATTCTCTGCCTCAGAGGGCAGTGGAGGCCAGTTCTCTGAATGCATTTAAGAGAGAACTAGATAGAGCTCTTAAGGATAGCGGAGTCAGGGGGTATGGGGAGAAGGCAGGAATGGGGTACTGATTGAGAATGATCAGCCATGATCACATTAAATGGCGGTGCTGGCTCGAAGGGCCGAATGGCCTCTTCCTGCACCTATTGTCTATTGTCTATTGAGATGCTGCCTGTCCCGCCGAGTTACTCCAGCATTTGTGTATCTATCTTCAGTTTAAAGCAGCATCTGCAGTTCCTTCCTGCACAGGTGAGACCCCCCCGGTTCGTCTCACCGGACCCCTTTGTCCAGGGGCCACCACCGTCTCCCCCCATCCTCTCCGTTGCTCCCCTCTGCGGGTGGATTCCCGGTTCCGTGGCGGGATGGCAGGCCGGCGGGTGAGCCGGGCCAGGCCGGGGCTGCCATTGGGTTGCGGCCATGGTTTGCTGGGTTTTCTTAAGGAAAGCGGAGTCAGGGGGTATGGGGAGAAGGCAGGAACGGGGTACTGATTGAGAATGATCAGCCATGATCACATTGAATGGTGGTGCGTACAGGCTCGAAGGGCCGAATGGCCTCCTCCTGCACCTATTGTTTATTGTCGATTGTCTATTGTTTCCCTCTGAAGAGGTAAGTGAGAGAAATCCCTTGCAGCCTCTCTTTATTTCATCAGGTCATAAGCGACAGATGCAGAATGGGTCAATGTGGCCGACACAAGGAACATGTGGCACATCTGGCCAGGATACTCCTGCAGATGTTCCACCTTGTGGCCGTAAACAAGCTCGCTTCCCATGGAGTTCTGCGTTCAGACCTGTCACTAGGCGTTGCCAACTGTCCCGTATTAGCCGGGACATCCCGTATTTTGGGCTAAAATGGTTTGTCCCTTGTCCCGTATTAGGCCCGGGGACCACTGTAGGCCCGCGACAGTGTAGGCTAACGGAGTGTGTTTGGGGAGCGGGGCCGAGTGTGTTCGCCTAACGGAGGTTGTGTAGCAACCCCCCTCCCGGCCCGGGCGGCCGCCATTGGTGGAGCGGGAGCACGTGGCCGCTGGCTGGGCGAGGTCACGTGGGGTGCGGGGCGGTGACGTCACCTTGTCCCGTATTTGGGAGTGAGATAGTTGGCACCTCTACCTGCCACTGTGGGGAGTTACTGAGCGCTAACATTTGCCGCGGAGCCCAATCACGAGAACCAGTCGACCTGGTTAAGATCTGAACATCGTAAGTCATGGGAGTAGAATTAGGCCATTCGGCCCATCAAGTCTACGCCACCATTCAATCATAGCTGATCTATCTCTCCCTCCTAACCCCATTCTCCTGCCTTCTCCTCATAACCTCTGACACCTGTACTGATCAAGAATCTATCTAGTCAAGAATCTATCTATCTCTGCCAACTGACTTGGCCTCCACAGCCTTCTGTGGCAAAGCATTCCACAGATTCGCCGCCCTCTGACTAAAGAAATTCCTGCTCATCTCCTTCCTTAAAGAACATCCTTGAATTCTGAGGCTGTGCCCTCTGGTCCTAGATTCTCCCACTAGTGGAAACATCCTCTCCGCATCCACTCCAGGCTCTCTTCATCTGAGTGAGTCTGTCCGCTGAACATGAGAAAGCCTTCAGTTCTCCGAGAGACGTCGGCAGTCCAATAATCGTGTGTACAAGCAGATGGAGTCCATCACCCGACTAGTCAGGCCTGGCAGGAGTTGGTGTCGATCATCAGCCCACTTCTGCCTTGCAGGTGTGAAGGGATAACGTGCAGAGTCAGCAATAGGTGAAACTGCCTTTCACACAAACACTCAGCTTCCGAAATACAACGGAATAGTTGAACGTGCGGCATGGTGGCGTAGTGGTAGAGCTGCTGCCTTATGGCGCTTGCAACGCCGGGAAACCGGGTTCGATCCCGTCTACGGGCGCTGTCTGTACGGAGTTTGTACGTTCTCCCCGTGACCTGCGTGGGTTTTCTCCGAGATCTTCGGTTTCCTCCCACACATCGAAGACGTACAGGTTTGTAGGTTAATTGGCTTGGTATCAATGTTAAACTGTCCCTAGTGTATGTAGGATAGTGTTAATGTGCGGGGATCGCTGGTCGGCGCAGACTCGGTGGGCCGAAGGGCCTGTTTCTGCATTGTATCTCTAAACTAAACTAAACTAAACTAAAGAGCACTTAACCTTGCTGATTCCTTAGAATCAATATGAAATTAAATGTAGACACAAAAGGCTGGAGTAACTCAGCAGGTCAGGCAGCATCTCGGGACAGAAGGAATGGGTGACGTTTCGGGTCGAGACTCTTCTTCAGACTGATGTCAGGGCCTGTTTCCGCGCTGTATCTCTAAACTAAACTAAATTAAACTAAATACAGAATGAGAATAACAGAATATATCTTGCTCATGGAAATGGAATCATTCAAAATCTTTAATTATTAATTTGAAAATGCATTAGTGGGGTCTCACCACAGGCAGACTCACTTAAATTCAATTAAAGAACATTGCAGTTTGTCTAGTTGTTGGTGAATATGTATTTAATACCTGCTGGTTTTCCAGAGAAACAATGAAAGATGAAAGATAATTTATCACTCTTAAAGCTCTGGGTGTACGTGCACAGCTGAATACTAATAAATGCTTAATTATTTAATGCTTGAAGTCATATTTATACAAATTGCATAGAAGCAAGTGGGAGTGGATGGAGCTCAGCGTGGGGTAGTTGCGCGGGGTGGCGGTGGAAGGAGCTGGCGTCGGGCGTGGCGCTGGGCCGAGCCCACCCCTACTCCACCCACCCAGTGCCCCCAACGCACCCGGCCTGAACGTGAGGAAATGAGAACCCGCACATCTCCTCGGGCCAAGATCAGACTCTTCAGAGACTCGGACGTTGCAAGATGGCGCTGGAATGTGGCGACTCCCTGCTGTTCCACGGTGGCGCAGCGGGTAGAGCTGCTGCCTCACAGCGCCGGAGACCCGGGATCGATCCCGCCTACGGGTGCTGACTGTACAGAGTTTGTACGTTCTCCCCCCCTGACCTGCGTGGGTTTTCTCCGGGCGCTCCGGTTTCCTCCCACACTCCAAAGACGTGCAGGTTAGTAGGTTAATTGGCTTCTGTAAAATTGTAAATTGTCACTAGTGGGTGTAGGATAGTGCTAGTATGCGGGGATCGCTGGTCAACGCGGACTCGGTGGGCCGAAGGGCCTGTTTCCGCGCTGTGTCTCTAAAACTAAACTAAACCAACGAGAATCTATTGTACTCATGAATTGACTGGATTGCACGCAGAACAAGCAACTCACGGCACCGCGGAGGCATCTGGAGAGGACCCGGTGGTGATAGCAGAGGGGTCGGTGCGGCAGTCGATGATGGACGAGGATGGACACGTGGAAGTGAGGACGCCGCTGCCGTGGGAAGGAACAACGGAGGACATGGTATGGGGGGACCGCCGTGACACCATGAGGGGGAGGAGGGGGAGAACAAGGAGGGACCTGGCGCGGGTGAACTTTGTAACTTGGTCAGCGCCCTTTAAGGGTGTCTATTTGCATACCTTGGGTATGCTAGCAAAGAATTTCCCACATGTGACAATAACGTATTCAGTAACCACTGTATCTCTATACATGTGGCAATAAATAATAATAATAATAATGTATTACATTTATATAGCGCTTTTCATATACTCAAAGACGCTTTACAGAGATTTAGAGAACATAGGGAAATGAATAAATAGATAAATAAGTAAATAAGTAAACGAACAGAGAAAGGAGACAGAAGGTGAGGTGACCTTCAGTGGTTGAAGGCAGTACTGAACAGGTAAGACTTCAGCGATGTTTTGAATGTGGTGAGTGTGGAGGAGTCTCTGACGGTTTGGGGTAGTGAGTTCCATAGGGTGGGAGCAGCGATGGAGAAAGCCCTGTCCCCCCAGGATCTGAGTTTGGTCCGGATGTGGGGGGATAGGAGATTGGCAGCAGCAGAGCGGAGGGTGCAGGTGGGAGTGTGCCTGTGGAGGAGGTCGTTCAGGTAGGATGGGGCCAGGTTATGGAGGGCTTTGTAGGTTATGAGGAGGATTTTGTACTGGATTCTCTGGTGGAGTTTGTAAAGGACGGGGGTGATATGGTCACGGATCGGGGTGTGGGTGAGTAGACGGGCAGCGGAGTTTTGAATGTATTGAAGTTTACTGATGATTTTTGAGGGTGCGCCATAGAGGAGGCTGTTGCAGTAGTCCAGACGGGAGGTGATGAAGGCGTGGATGAGGGTTTCTGCAGCTGTGGAGGAGAGGGATGGACGGAGACAGGCAATGTTTTTGAGGTGGAAGAAGGCTGTCTTTGTGATGTGTTTGATGTGTTTGTCGAAGGAGAGGGTAAATAGACTAAACTCAACCTCAGTGACTGAATTAACAGCCTTTCACCACGGTTAATTCAATCGTTCTCTAAACTGTTATTGTTTTCTAATCTGGACAATAATTTAAAACGAGAGTAATATAAGCCATTTGTTTTTATATTATAGTTTAAAGTCAGACATTGGACTAACGTTAGAGATGCAGCATGGCACAGATGCAGACACGCATGGAGCAGAGACGGACACGCATGGCACAGATGCAGACACGCATGGCACAGATGCAGACACGCATGGAGCAGAGACGGACACGCATGGCACAGATGCAGACACGCATGGCACAGATGCAGACACGCATGGAGCAGAGACGGACACGCATGGCACAGATGCAGACACGCATGGCACAGATGCAGACACGCATGGCACAGATGCGGACACGCATGGCACAAATGCGGACAAGTTGGGCTGAATAATGTTCTACATTCTATTAAATCTACCAATTGCCAGTTAACACAATTCAGCCAATGCGTTTGTTTGAGAAAGATTTGCTTCTTTGACAACACGACCTTTAGAAATAGGAAAACATATTTTAGAAGGGAAATTTTAACTTACCTTAATTTTGAAGCAAATCTCTGCATTGCTCGTTAATGGGGAAAAAATCATTGCCCAAGCATCTAGTGAATTGCCAAGAAGTATATTGTCCAAAATACTTCCATGAACAATGAATCACCGTATAAATATTTCAGAGAGAAACTGACACAGTGATAAAATGCTTCCTAACAATGATCGGTAATCAATGATTTCCTTGCCATGAATCGAGTAGCTCCCAACATTTATAATGTGTATGAAGATGTTGATGTCGGATGTGGCTTACCTCATGTGTCAACCTGCAAATGGGATCACGCAGTTCCTGAATAAATAAAGAAACGTCTACAGTTTCGTTTGGTTGAGAGATACCGAGCGGAAACAGGTCCCTCAGCTCACCGAGTCCACTCCGACCAGCAATCGTTGGGCGGTCACGGTGGCGCAGCGGTAGAGTTGCTGCCTTACAGCGAATGCAGAGCCGGTGACCCGGGTTCGATCCTGACCACGGGTGCTGTCTGTACGGAGTTTGTACGTTCTCCCCGTGACCTGCGGGGGTTTTCTCCGAGATCTTCGGATTCCTCCCACACTCCAAAGACGTACAGGTTTGTAGGTTAATTGGCTTGGTAAATGTAAAAATTGTCCCTAGTGTGTGTAGGATAGTGTTAGTGTGCGGGGATCGCTGGGCGGCACAGACTCGGTGGGCCGAAAGGGCCTGTTTCCGCGCTGTATCTCTAAACTAAACTAAATCACCCTGTATACTAGCATAATCCCACACACACTAGGGACAATTTACAATTTTTACCAAAGCCAATTAACCTACAAACCTGAACGTCTTTGGAGCGTGGGAGGAAACCGGAGCGCCCGAGGAAAAGTTCACACAGTCACAGGGAGGACGTGCAAACACCATACAGACAGCACCCACAGTCAGGATTGAACCCGGGTCTCTGGCGCTATGAGGCAGTAACTCGACCGCTACACCACCGTGTCGTGCCTGTGTAGAGACCTAACAATAACATTTTAGTTGAGCAAGAACTGCACTGACAGTGAGGCTCTTCTCAGCTGAAATATTACAATACAACAATACAATACAAGATATCTTTATTGTCATTGTACAGGGGTACAACGAGATTGGGAATGCGCCTCCCATACGATGCAATAAATTAATTAGTTAGTCAGTATTAATTTAAACAACCCAATGAAACAAATTGTAACAGTTTTAAAAGAGAATAAAGTGCAAGTAGATCTGTGCCGGTTCGCTGTGCGATGTGGCCATCCGGCTCAGCAGGACCGGTTCATGGCAGCTATGGCCCTGGGGATGAAGCTGTTCCTGAGTCTGGAGGTGCGGGCGTAGAAGGCCTTGTATCGTCTGCCCGATGGAAGGAGTTCGAACAGACTGTTGCAGGGGTGTGAAGAGTCTTTGTGGATGCTGGTGGCTTTTCTGAGGCATCGTGTGTTGTAGATGCCCTCCAAGTCTGGTAGCTGTGTTCCGATGGTCCTCTGAGCTCTATGGACTACCCGCTGTAGAGCTTTCCTCTCTGCCTCCGTGCAGCTGAGGTACCACACAGGGATGCCATGCGTTAGGATGCTCTCTATGGTGCAGCGGTAGAAGGTCGTCAGCAGCTGTTGGGGTAGACCAGACTTCTTTAGTGTTCTTAGGTAGAACAGTCGTTGCTGTGCCTTCTTGACCCTTCTTAAAGCAAAGCCTTACCTGCGCTGCTACAAAGCACCACCGCCTCAACACAGCGATACAGGTAGAGGCAGCGCCGGTGACCCAGGTTCCATCCTGACCTCGGGTGCTGTCCGAGTGGAGTTTGCACTTTTCCCCCTGTGACCATGTGGGTTTCCTCTGGGCGCTCCGGTTTCCTCTCACAACCCAGAGACGTGCGGGTGTGTAGGTTAATTGGCCCTCTGCAAATTGCCCTCTAGTTTGTTGGGAGTGGATGCAAAAGGATGATAACTTAGAACCAGTGTGAACGGGTGATCGATGGTCAGCGTTGACTCAGTGGGCCGAAGGGTTATTTCCATGCTGTATCTCTAAACTAAACTAAACCATTTCCTTATTCTTTCACAGAATTTCCTATCAGACATCACTTCAGGGGCAAGGTAGGCACCTGAACCAAACATTGGACTTTATTCCTTGGATTGCAGGAGGATGAGGGGTGATCTTGTAGAAGATCATGAGGTGAATGCATGGCCTGAACGCACAGAGTCTTTTCCCAAGAGTGGGGGAATCGAGAACCAGGGTACACAGGTTTAAGGAGAGAGGGGAAAGATTTAACAGGAACCTGAGGGGCAACTTTTTCACACAGAGGGTGGTGGGTAGATGCAATGAGCTGCCAGAGGATGCAATTGAGACAGTTACGATAACAACATTTAAAAGACACTTGGGTGGGTTCATGGATTGGAAAGGTTTAGAAGGATATGGGCCAAACGCAGGCAAATGACAATAGACAATAGACAATAGGTGCAGGAGGAGGCCATTCGGCCCTTCGAGCCAGCACCACCATTCAATGTGATCATGGCTGATCATTCTCAATCAGTACCCCGCTCCTGCCTTCTCCCCATACCCCCTGACTCCGCTATCCTTAATGTGTGGGAATGTATTGTTACAGCCTGCTGTGAAGGCCAAGTCAATGGGTATTTTTAAAGCGGAGATTGTCAAGTTCTTGATTAGTCAGGGTGTCAAAGGTTATGAGGAGAAGGCAGGCGAATGGGGTTAAAAGGGAAAAACAGGTCGGCCATGATTGAATGGCGGGGTAAACTCTTTGAGCCGAACGGCATAATTCTGCTGTCAGCATTTTGTGTCTACCTGCGGCATAATTCTGCTCCTACGACAGGGACTTTTAAACAAACAACCTTTCCAAATGTCCTTTAAATGTTGTTATAGTACCTGCCTCAACTACACGCAATAAACACAAAATGCCAGAGTAACTCTGCTGGACAGGCAGCATCTCTGGATAGAAGGAATGGGTGACATTTCGGGTCTCGAAACGTCACCAGCATTTTGTGTCTATCTTCAGTGCAAACCAGCATCGCCAACTTCCTTCCCAGATATACCTCCTCTGGCAACCCGTTCCAAACACCACCACCCTCTGTGTGAAAACGTTGCCACTCAGATTCCTATTAAACCTTGCCCCCCTCACCTTAAATTATAACATCAAGGCAAGTGAATCTATGCACTGAAACTCTTGTTTGTTTGTTTCTGAACTACAGCCAAAACGGTGCACGATAGCGCAACAATTGCCAGCCCACCTTACTCACCGTCGTCCCTTTGGTGCTAATGGAAGAAGCTTCATTGAAATCGGTGTTATATTTTTTAAGTTATTCACATTTTAAAGTTTAAATCTATCTCCTAGGGAGGGAGGGAGGGAGGGGGGTGTAGGGAAGGACGGGGGGAGGGAGGGGGGGAGGGGGGTGGAGGGAAGGGGAGGGGGAGGAGGGAGGGGGGTGGAGGGAGGGGGGAGGGTGGGGATGAGGGAGGATAAGGGGGGTTGGGGGGGATGGAGTGAGGGAGAGGGGGATGGGAGGGGGAGGGAGGGGGGAGGGGAGGGGGAGGAGGGAGGTAGGGGGAGGGGGGGGAGATGGGGGGAGGTGGGGAGGTGGGGGGGAGGAGAGGGTGCTGCACCAATGCAGGAGAGGTTTGGGCCCAACTTGGTCTAGTACATTTTAAAATGGTGCAAACGTTCAGAAGACACAATCTCCTTTAAAGTCGACTTCACCACACCCTCTTTCACTCGGCAACCATCATTTCCTATCAGTGAGATATATCTAGCATCCACATCCTTCATGTGCCTCTCACATACATTCCATGGTTGCAAATCTCACACCAATATCTGACATCTGTCACAAACTGCTGGGCCCTCTGCCCGAGGCACCACACCGACCACATACAGAGCAACAAGTTCACTCACGCCAGTTGCCCTTCAGGTCTGTAAGAAGTCCTTCCGCTCTTGTACTCGATCCTCAGCACACATTTGAAACTTGAGACGAATGTGGAGAGTCACAGAGTCATTCAGCAGGGCAGCAGACCCTTCAGCCCATCTAGTCCATGCCGAACAAAGTGCCCCATCTAAACCAATCCCATATGATTTAGATGAAGGGATTAAAAGTAACATTAGCACATTTGCAAACGACACAAATCTGAGGGGTAGTGTGCACTGTGAGGAGAATGCCATGAGGATGAAGGGTGACTTGGACAGGTTGGGTGAGTGGGCAGATGCAAGGCAGATGCAGTTTAATGTGGATAAGTGTGAGGTTATCCACTTTGTTGGTAAGAATAGGAAGGCAGAGTATTATCTGAATGGTGTCAACTTAGGAAAAGGGGAAGTACAAAGAGATCTGGGTGCCCTAGGACACCTGGAGTACCGTGTGCAGTTTTGGTCTCCAAATTTGAGGAAGGACATTCTTGCTATTGAGGGCGTGCAGCGTAGGTTCACTAGGTTAATTCCCGGAATGGCGGGACTGTCGTATGTTGAAAGACTGGAGCGACTGGGCTTGTATTCACTGGAATTTAAAATGATGAGAGGGGATCTTATTGAAACATGTAAGATTATTAAGGGATTGGACACACTAGAGGCAGGAAATATGTTCCCAATGTTGGGGGAGTCCAGAACCAGGGGCCACAGTTTAAGAATAAGGGGTAGGCCATTAGAATGGAGATGAGGAAAAACTTTTTCACTCAGAGAGTTGTAAATCTGTGGAATTCTTTGCCTCAGAAGGCAGTGGAGGCCGATTCTTTGGATGCTTTTAAGAGAGAGTTTGATAGAGCTCTTAAGGATAGCGGAGTCAGGGGGTATGGGGAGAAGGCAGGAACGGGGTGCTGATTGTGGATGATCAGCCATGATCACATTGAATGGTGGTGCTGGCTCGAAGGGCCGAATGGCCTCCTCCTGCACCTATTGTCTATTGTCTATTATAAATTAGTGCGGTTACGGGGAGAAGGCAGGAAAATGGGGTTAGGAGGGAGAGATAGATCAGCCATGATTGAATGGTGGAGTAGACTTCATGGGCCGAATGGCATAATTCTACTATTCCTTATGACCTTATGACCACCCACTGGCTAAAGAAATTCCACCCCACCTCCATTCTAAAGGAACGTCCTTTTATTCTGAGGCTGTGCCCTCTGGTCCTACACTCTCCCACTTGTGGAAACATCCTCGCCAAATCCAGGTAGTTTAGTTTAGTTTAGTTTAGTTCAGTTTATTATTGGCACATGCACCGAGGTTCAGTGAAAAGGTTTCAGACCTGTCGATTCTCTGACTCCCAGGGCCAAACGATATCCAGAACAATTCCTGGATTCGCGCGGACCCGACCAGTGAGGCCCAGCTCGGCCGACGAGACCAGCCATCTACTCCCCCCCCACCCCCCCCCTGACCCTCTAATGGACTTCACCGCTCTCCCCCCCCTATCCCCCACCTCCCTGGGTTGCCAACTTCCTCACTCCCAAATACGGGACAAGGTGACGTCACCGCCCCGCGCCCCACGTGACCTCACCCAGCCAGCGGCCACGTGCTCCCGCTCCACCAATGGCGGCCGCCCAGGCCGGGAGGGCGGGTTGCTACGCAACCATTGGGAGCACGTGGCCGCTGGCTGGGTGAGGTCACGTGGGGCGCGGGGCGGTGACGTCACCATGTCCCGTATTTGGGAGTGAGGAAGTTGGCAACCCCTAGTGAGCAGTGATCAATGCAACGTCGAGGCAGCACTGAGCATTGCTGCAGTCTGCATTGTTCTGGATATTTGGTCATGCACTGTAATCCCTTCAAAGGTTAACAAATGGTCCCATCTGAGCTCAGAACGGACTTTATTTAAATCCACCTGAATTCTGTCAACCATGAGGAAATAAAAGTATGAAAAATCTATATTTTGTGGGAACATATTAGGTTTGGAGACCAATTAGTGTCTAAAGTAAAAATAGAGAATTTGACAGTGTGGATACAATCCAAAGGTTGGTGCCACGGTACAGTTGCTGTCTCACAGCGCCAGAGACCCGGGTTCGATCATGACTACAGGTGCCGTCTGTACGGTCTCCCTGGAACCGCGTGGGTTTTCTCCGGGAGCTCCGGTTTCCTCCCACATTCCCAGGCCATGCAGGTTTGTGGGTTGTTTACCTTCTGTAAATTGCTCCCAAGTGTGTAGAACACACCTAGAGTACAGGAACCATCGCTAGTCATGGACTCGGTGGGCCGAAGGGCCTGTTTCAATGCTGCATCTCGAAACTAAACTAAAGATCTGACATCTCGCTGACAGAGACATTTAGAAATATAGACAAATGTACTGTATTTGGACAGATACACAGACAGCAAGGGTTATTGAGGAGGTTGACCAATGGGTCTAGCCCAATATGCCAACTTGGTCAGCTTGGACTAGGTGGGCCGAAGGGCCTGTTTCCGCGCTGTACAGCTCTCTGACTCTGACTCTTACAGTCCACTCATTACATTTACAAAGTTGAAAAGTTACGAGAAGAATTTTTCTGATAATATCAACTATTAATGGAATCAACGCTCATACTTCCTGTTTTTATATTTGAGTCACGCTACCTATAAGTAGCAAAGAAAGGAACTGACACAGACGTGTTAAAAATGTTAGTGTTCAGGCCGGTCCCAAGTGAATTCTAATTGGCCCGAAAACGGCACCCATTCCTTCTCTCCAGAGATGCTGCCTGTCCCGCTGAGTTACTCCAGCATTTTGTGTCTATCTTCATCCAGAGATGCTGCCTGTCCCATTGAGTTACTCCAGCATTTTGTGCCTGTCACAGCTTTCAGGGTTGATTGGGTCTGATAAATGGGCAGAACAATCCTCAGCAAATCTTGAAGGGAGTTGTGGAATAAAAACCTGTGTTCTGTATAACTGTATAAGGGCGGCACGGTGGTGCAGCGGGTAGAGCTGCTGCCTCACGGTGCCAAAGACCCGGGTTCCATCCTGACTCCTGGTACTCCTGGTGAGGAGAGGACTGGAGGAGACTCACTGTGATGGATGTTTTTTTGATGGATGTTTCTTTTTTTGTGTGTTTTGGGGTTGTGTAATTTTAATGCCAATTTAATGCTTTTATTGTTGGACTGTGGGTGACTGAATTTCGTCCAATATTGGATGACAAATAAAGCTATCTTGAATCTTGAATCTTGAATCTTGAATCTTGAATCTGTCTCCAGAGATGCTGCCTGCCCCGCTGAGTTACTCCAGCATTTTGTGTCGATCTTCATCCAGAGATGCTGCCTGTCCCGCTGAGTTACTCCAGCATTTTGTGTCAATCTTTGCTTAACAAAGGGACTGGAACAGATCATTTGACTCATTAAACTTTCTCTATTCTGGTCATCTCTGTGAGCTGCCGGACACATTACATACCTCTGGGTATTGCACATGGGAACACAGTAACTGAGATGCAGCAAATTGTACGAACCACAATATTAACACGACTTCACTTCCCTCTACAAAAGGTTCTTCTTTTTACAGATTTCCTTTTTTTAGCTTCTGTACTGGTTGCTTAGTAGAAAACCAACAACAACAAAAAACAAGAAACCCCTAATCTCGCTTTTAATTATTTATCTGTTTCTAAGTTTAAGAACCACACATTGTCAAAAGTCATTATCAAAAATTCTGAAAGGGAAAAACACCAGTTTTATGCCAACCATTTAATTCAATGTACGAGCATTTGGCATTTTATTAAAAATTTCCCATTGATTAACTTCCTCCTACCCAAGCATGCAGGTGAGATGTGGAAGGGTCGTGGTGAACAGAAGTCAACTACTTCCCCACAACATGATAAGGAAAATATAACGTTAAAGTGAAGTCTTTAAAGAGCAAAAGCTTGTAGAGGTGCAGACTGTATAAATATTTAGTGTAGTTTAGAGATACAGCATGGAAACAGGCCCTTCGGCCCACCGAGTCCACACCGGCCTGCAATCCCCCGTTCACACTAGTTCTTTAGTATCTCACGTTCACATCCTACACTCTAGGGGCAATTTCCAGAAGCCAATTCACCTACAAACCTGCACGTCTTTGAAATATGGGAGGAAACCGGAGCACCCAGAGGAAACCCACGCGGTCACGGAGAGAACGTGCAAACTCTGCACAAACAGCACTCGTAGTCAGGATGGAACCCGGGTCACTGGCGCTGTGAGGCAGCAACTCTACCGCTGCGCCACCGTGTCACCTAATGAGCAAATGCTTATGGAGGTACAAACTGTATAGATATTTAGGTTAGTTTGGAGATGCAGCTTGGAAAGAGACCCTTAGATCCACAGAGTCCAAGCTGACCATCGACCACCCATTCACTCTAGTTAGTCATAGAGTCATAGAGTGATACAGTGTGTAAACTGCAAGTATGAATGTCATTGTTCTATCTGGGACTGATGACAATAAACCACTCCTGGCCCTTGGGTGGATAGGTTCAGAGTCTGGATCAGTGCATGGGACTAGGATGGTGTGGGCATTGCAGAGACTTGGTTGCAAGAAGGATTGGCATCGGCAGCTTGGTACCGGTTGTACAGAGTTCTGACGTTTCGGACGTGATCGAGCATGAGGGAAAAGAGGCGGGGGAGTTAGTTGTTCCAGCAATCGGGGAGAATGTCTCGGAGAGGACAGACTGGACGGTTCATTCACTGCGGCGATAAGGGGAGGCACTTGCAATTTACATCGCACTTGTGCTGGATCTGAAAGCAGGGCCCACCGTGTACAAAACAGAGATGTTGCTGACCTTGGAACAACGTGTAAAGTACAAATAATGATTGTGGCCTTTAATTCTTACATTTTGTTTTTGTGAGTGTCTTCAGAACAACTCGTTCCTCAAATTGGAACAATCTGAATGTGGCAGCAAGCCTTGCAAAATATTTATAAATGTAAAAATAATCTGTTTAAATGGAGGCCTGGAACATGCTTTGTGAAACGGAAACATAGAATGCTAAGTCCTCAGTATAAGATTATTAAGGGGTTGGACACGTTAGAGGCAGGAAACATGTTCCCAATGTTGGGGGAGTCCAGAACCAGGGGCCACAGTTTAAGAATAAGGGGTAGGCCATTTAAAACTGAGATGAGGAAAAACTTTTTCAGTCAGAGAGTTGTGAATCTGTGGAATTCTCTGCCTCAGAAGGCAGTGGAGGCCAATTCTCTGAATGCATTCAAGAGAGAGCTAGATAGAACTCTTAAGGATAGCGGAGTCAGGGGGTATGGGGAGAAGGCAGGAACGGGGTACTGATTGAGAATGATCAGCCATGATCACATTGAATGGCGGTGCTGGCTCGAAGGGCCGAATGGCCTCCTCCTGCACCTATTGTCTATTGTCTATTGTCAGTGAAAAGCTGACACTTTGCCAAGTATTCCGCTACTGTTGTCTCTACTACCAATGTGTGGACATTGTTACCAATGACAGAATTGATGGCCAATATTGGCGAGCTGCCCTTCAACAATCTCCATGAAGCATGTTTGAAGGAATGAGGAATGTTCTTTGGAAGGCAGACACAAAGTGCTGGAGTAACTCAGCGGGACAGGCAGCATCTCGGGACAAAGTCCCGCCCCCTCCCCTGACATCAGTCTGAAGAAGGGTCTCGACCCGAAACGTCACCCATTCCTTCTCTCCTGAGATGCTGCCCGACCCGCTGAGTTACTCCAGCATTTTGAGTCTACCTTCGATTTAAAGTTGTTTTCCTGCACATAATGTTCTTTGGAACATCTTCATTCATCCCTCCTTCAGGTCTGAATATTATTCCCTGCAGCATTCCATTTCTTCATGAATGGGTCGAGAGATTTCGCTGCAACTCTTCCATTTCTTCGAGCCATAGTCATACAGCACAGAAACCGGGCCTTCAACCCAACGAGTCCCCACTGACTGAGATACCCCATCCAGTCTACGTTAGTTTAGTTTGGAGATACAGCATGGAAACGGGCCCTTCAGCCCAACGAGTCCACGCCGACCATCGATCACAGGCACATTAGTTCTAACCTATACACTAGGGACAATTTACAGCAGCCAATTAACCCACAAACCTGCTCCTCCTTGGAACGTGGGAGGAAACCGGAGAAACCAGAAGAAACCCCACACAGTCATAGGAAGAACATGCAAACTCCACACAGACAGCACCCGTGGTCAGGATCGAACCCGGATCTCTGCAACTCCACCACTGTGCCACTGTGCTGCCCCCATCTAAGCTGGTCCCATCTGCTCATGTTTGTCCAATATCACTCGAAACCTTTCCTATTCATGTACCTGTCAAAATGTATTTTAAATGTTGTTATAGTATCTGCCTCAACTATCATATCATATCATATATCTACAGCCGGAAACAGGCCTTGTCGGCCCTCCAAGTCCGTGCCCCCCTAGGGACAATTTTTTTTTACATTTACCCAGCCAATTAACCTACATACCTGTACGTCTTTGGAGTGTGGGAGGAAACCGAAGATCTCGGAGAAAACCCACGCAGTCTCCCCTGGCAACTTGTTCCATGCACCCTCAGAATGAAAACGTTGTACCTCAGGTTCCTATTTTTTCCCCCTCTCACCTTAAACCCATGTCTTTGGTTCTTATAAGACAATAACTGCAGATGCTGGTACAAATCGAAGGTATTTATTCACAAAATGCTGGAGTAACTCAGCAGGTCAGGCAGCATCTCAGGAGAGTAGGAATGGGTGACGTTTCGGGTCGAGACCCTTCTTCAGACCGATGTCAGGGGGGGCGGGACAAAGGAAGGATATAGGTGGAGACAGGAAGATGGAGGGAGATCTGGGAAGGGGAGGGGAAGAGAGGGACAGAGGAACTATCTAAAGTGGGAGAAGTCGATGTTCATACCGTTGGGCTGCAAGCTCTTTGGTTCTTAACTCACCTACCCTTGAGTAAAGGACTCATTGCATTCACCATATTTATTCCCCTCATGATTTTGTACCCCTCTATAAGACCACACCTCATCCTTCTGCCCTCTGGAGGACATGGAAAGGTGACGTTTCAGGCCTTCTTTACCACCCCATCCACATACGTTGGTACTTTCTGGGAGCTATGGACTTAGTCATAGAGTCATAGAGTGATACAGTGTGGAGACAGGCCCTTCAGCCCAACTTGCCCACACCGGCCAACATGTCCCAGCTACACTAGTCCCACCTGCCTGCATTTGGTCCATATCCCTCCAAACCTGTCCTATCCATATCTGTACCTGTCTAACTGTTTCTTAAATGATGGGATAGTCCCAGCCTCAACTACTTCCTCTGGCAGTTTGTTCCATACACCCACCACCCTATGTGTGCCTTCTCTCTGTGCACCAAAGATTTCTCTGAACACCAAAGCTCGTAAGGGTCCCGTGAAATATTGAATATCTACAACTACAGAATAATATTCCTAATAAATATATAATAATCAATGTCTAAACTTGTTAAAATCCTGCTTCCCCTCTCTTTACCGGTCCATCGTGTGATCTTTAAACGTTCATTCCATTGGTCTTTCCACATTGCTGCTTCTCATGGTCTAGAGATGACAGTTGCTGGTGTCGGCAGGTGGGGATGTTATTTTTTGTACAACATTCCTCTTTGTTTTAACAGGGGCATTTGTGCATTTATTTTAAGTAGCTCTCGTCACTGCTAAAATAGCAGAGCAAGGAATGTCACACATTGCACCATTGCTATCAGCAACAGCCATTTGAGACATTTCATTGGAATTTATAAATAATATTCAGTGCTCCTGCCCTGTGCCACTTCAAGAATGTCTTGTTACTTGTTGAAACAAAGGCCAGGGAGATTGGTGTGCATGCTCTCTCGTTAAAAATGTCGTGTCGGCTTACATTTTCCAGAAATGCTGGAAATGAACGGGGTACTGATTGTGGATGATCAGCCATGATCACATGGAATGGCGGTGCTGGCTCGAAGGGCCGAATGGCCTACTCCTGCACCTATTATCTATTGTCTATTGCCTATTGTTTATTGTCTATTGGAACCACATCCATTTGAATCTTGGGCAGACACAAAGTGCTGGAGTAACTCAATGGATTGGGCAGTATCTCTGGAGAAAAAGGAATAGGTGACGTTTCGGGTCGAGAGTCTTCTTCGTTTGAACATTCACACATTCTCCTGCAGTTATTGGCACGGAGGTCTTTTTTTTAACATTCTACGAATATTGTCATAGCTCATTCAATGCAAACTCTGCCAGTCTGCAGTCCACACACAGCCTGGAATGCAAAGGGCAGCCATTGTCAAGCATTGTTGCACCCCACAGTCCTATCTCCAAGCCGTTAATCCACCAGACATTTCCGCTCCCCCACCACAGTGCCGGCCTCCCACATTCCCCGCTGCCTTTACTCCAGAGTCGCATCAGACTCCGGCTAAGAAACAACTTCATTTCCAGATTCTGCCGCGCGTTTTCAGATCCATTTGCGGGCTCGCTACCTCTGGAGACTTGAGCGGCACAAAGTGCCAGCATTCCTCCTCTTTCAGTCCATGACTCAACCTCGCTCTTAATCCCCACTGTTGCCACCTGTGCCTTCAGCTGCCAAAAGCCTAAGCTCTGAAATTCTCTCCCTAAACCTTTCAGTCTCCCTTTCTTCCTCTAGGATGCAGATTAAACCCCACAGCCTTGCCCCAGCTGAAAGCCTGCACCACCACCAAGCTCACTCCTCCTCTCCCCCCCACTTCAATCTTTCCCCTCCCACCTTAAACCTATGTCCTCTGATATTTTTGGGACATTTCGAAAATGTTAAACATGTAGCACAGTAGACCTGTTATACATGAACCGCTGAGTTACTCCAGCGCTTTGTGACAAATCTTTACACCTATTGCACAGAGTGACTAAGCTATCTCCTCCGGCAGCTCGTTCCATATACCCACCACCCTCTGAGTCAAAAGGTTGCCCCTCGGTTTCTATTAAATCTTGCCCCTCTCACCTAAAACCTGTGTCCTCTGGTTCTCGATTCCCCTATCCTGGGTAAAAGACTATGTTCGTTTACCCGATCTATTCCTCTCATGATTTTATAAGATCAACTTTCATCTTCCTGCGCTCCAAGGGATGGTTCTAGTCTGGGCAGAAGATTCTGAGCATTCATCCTATCTATTCCTCTCATGATTTTAAATTGGGCTAAAATGGGTGATTGGCAATTTGGTCGATGCCTATTAACATAGAAACATAGAAAATAGGTGCAGGAGGAGGCCATTTGGCTCTTCGAGCCAGCACCGCCATTCATTGTGATCATGGCTGATCATCCACAATCAGTAACCCGTGCCTGCCTTCTCCCCATATCCCTTGATTCCGCTAGCCCCTAGAGCTCCATCTAGTAATTAACTGTTCCTTCCCTTTTCCACAAAAAGAGAAATGATGGGTTTTTGAACATTCATCGATTTTCCCGTTCGTTCTCTGCCAATTTTTTTAATGCTTTCAGGACACGGTTAGAAATAACGTGCGTGGATGGGATAGTTTACGAGCAGTGCCCCAGCACCAGGGGAAACTTTGTTCCCAGAATTTATGAGCTGAAAATATAATTATTCAAAAAGCGGAGGACAAGAATAATGTTAGCAAGATCAAGCTCAAGGTGAACACAGGTGTACAGCTGCATAATGATGCTGACTAACAAACTAACGTTACTATCATGTCACAGATGGCCAGCAATGCAGCAATCAAGCGGGCGGAAGAAGTTTTATACACATCTCCCACCATCTTTTTCAGTCAGAGAGTTGTGAATCTGTGGAATTCTCTGCCTCAGAAGGCAGTGGAGGCCAATTCTCTGAATGCATTCAAGAGAGAGCTAGATAGAGCTCTTAAGGATAGCGGAGTCAGGGGGTATGGGGAGAAGGCAGGAACGGGGTACTGATTGAGAATGATCAGCCATGATCACATTGAATGGCGGTGCTGGCTCGAAGGGCCGAATGGCCTCCTCCTGCACCTATTGTCTACTGTCTATTGTCTATCCCCCCCTCCCGTCACCATGACCCTTTCCCCCCCTTCGTATCCTCTTCTCCCATCCCCACTTCCCACATTTCTCTTTTATTTCCCCCCCCCCCCTCTCAGACAGACGTGCAAACAGCTTTTTTCCGCGAGTGGTAGCTCTACCCAACAACCAAACGTCTGTCGTCTCTTTGTGCTCCGGTTTATTTCACTCACATGTTTAAACTGTAATGTTGGTTTCTTAATGTTTTAATGTTTTATGCTTTATTCTTAATTGTTTACTGTATGTCCGTGTTGTTACTTGTGAGCGGAGCACCAAGGCACATTCCTTGTATATGTACATACTTGGACAATAAACCCGTCCATTCATTCATTCTTTGGCCCTATTGCAGAAGTGTCTGCGTGGAGGGGCTGGAAACTGGACGTGTCCTGAGCTGATTCTGCTACCACCATCGTCTACTGTACAAGTGGTGACCCCCACTGATTGTCACCAGAAGCCCGCACCCTTTTCAGGACAGACGATGACAGTGATGTAACATTTTTGAATGATGGACGCGCAAGAAGAGATTCATTCATTCATTCATCCCTCTGGAGTTACATTTCACTCCTCTTCTCTCCCGTTCTGACCCCCTTTTGTCTCCTTTTCACCTCCAGCCTTTGCCCTCGCTCCACCCACCTGCCGATCCCTAACCTGTATCCATCTATCACTTGCCAGGCTTTGCCCTGCCCCCACCTCGTTCTAAATGGCCTACCCCTTATTCTTAAACTGTGGCCCCTTGTTCTGGACTCCCCCAACATTGGGAACATGTTTCCTGCCTCAAACGTGTCCAACCCCTTAATAATCTTATACGTTTCAAACGTATGTTGTGGATTAAGTTGTGAACTAAGATAGCACTGATATGTAAAAAGACACAAAGTGCTGGAGTAACTCAGCAGGTCAGGCTAGCATCTCCGGAGAACATGGGTAGGTGACCTTTTGGGTCAGGACCCTCCTTCCTGCTGCCCTGGTATAAAACATTCACCGTTATCTCAATGCTTGACCAGTAACCACCCATTTTTGACCAAACCCAGTAGATATGATCAGTCTAAAGAAGGGTCTCGACCCCGAAACGTCACTCATTCCTTCTCTCCGGAGATGCTGCCTGACCCGCTGAGTTACTCCGGCATTTTGTGTCTACCACCCATGGTAACGTGAGTTTTGCAAACTGTC
The DNA here is from genome assembly GCF_053455715.1 of Rhinoraja longicauda. Lineage (NCBI taxonomy): Eukaryota > Metazoa > Chordata > Chondrichthyes > Rajiformes > Arhynchobatidae > Rhinoraja > Rhinoraja longicauda. The sequence continues at coordinate 35,803,453 of NC_135974.1, forward strand.
TTTTTTTTTTTTGACATCCTTTCAAAAAATAGTCCAAAGTATCAGGGGAATGCGATGGCATTGTGCAACAGGATGCAATGCAAAGCCACTGCTGGATTCCCGTAATGCAAGACTACAGACTTCCCTTTATATATCTGTTGCCACAACCCAGTGTTGAAAGTCGCAAAGTGGCACATTTTGCAGATAGCAGTTGAAGTCAGCAGAATGAAGTCCATATTGGAACTGCAGATGCTGGTTTTACACCGCAGATAGACACAAAATGCTGGAGTAACTCAGCGGGACAGGCAGCATCTCCAGATAGAAGGAACGGGTGACGTTTGGGGTCGGGACCGCTCTTCCAGATTTCTCTATCTTCGCCATATTGCAACTCTGTTGTACTTCAGCTAATCTTAGATAGTACATATTTAGGCCTGTTGTGATATAATCTGAAGCCTTAATTCAGGTGAATATTTTAATGCCATACCAAAGAAAATCTGGTTAATATAAAATTTAAATATGACCTGATTTTTGACCCAACCCAGTACTCCCATATAGATATGATCAGTCTAAAGAAGGGTCTCGACCCCAAACGTCACCCATTCCTTCTCTCCAGAGATGCTGCCTGACCCGCTGAGTTACTCCAGCATTTTGTGTAGGGAAAAAAAACTGCAGATGCTGGTTTAAATCGAAGGTAGACACAAAAAGTTGGAGTAACTCAGCGGGTCAGGCAGCATCTCGGGAGAGAAGGAATGGGTGACGTTTCGGGTCGAGACCCTTCTTCAGACTGATGTCATCAGTCACCCATTCCTTCTCTCTCTCGAGATGCTGTCTGACCCGCTGAGTTACTCCAGCATTTTGTGTCTACCAGCATTTTGTGTCTATCTTTGATTTAAACCAGCATCTACAGTTCTTTCCTACACACCACATAGAGATATATATATATAAATATCTTTTATTTCCACACATGAATATATAGGTTATATTTAGGTTTATATTGACTAATTCCTGTACAGAGAGTTTGTGGAACAGTTAGTTTTAGTGCCATGTTTTAGAACATTGTTATTTTCAGGCAAGCGATGAATTTGGCATGGGGCAGGTTGTGAAACTCAGTCCACTGCTGATGAATCAGGGATAAAGTGGTGAGAGTTAATGACGAGTCAATAAACTTTCATCAGAACCAGAAATAAGTGTGGCTTTAGAAGTGTGTGTTGGCCTTCAGCTTACCGAAAACAAGAAGGAAGTAAAAGCCATTGAGAACCAACAAAGTAAAAGTGACTGGTGAGGGGGACAGAATGTGATCAAGGCTTTCTTGGGCAAGAGGTGGCAGTGAACTCAAGTCATCTGAAGAAACTGCAGATGACGGAAAGTTGAAATAAATATCCTGGACACACTGGCACGCCAGGACGTGTGTATGGAGAGAGGTCTGTTTTTTTGGTAGTTCCTGAACTTTTATTGTTTCTTCATTGTTCTCATTCGTCCCCTTCGTAACAAGAGGAGTTGAGTATAGGAGCAAAGAGGTCCTTCTACAGTTGTACCGGGCCCTGGTGAGACCGCACCTGGAGTACTGTGTGCAGTTTTTGTCTCCAAATTTGAGGAAGGATATTCTTGCTATTGAGGGCGTGCAGCGTAGGTTCACTAGGTTAATTCCCGGAATGGCGGGACTGTCGTATGTTGAAAGGCTGGAGCAATTAGGCTTGTATACACTGGAATTTAGAAGGATGAGGGGGGATCTTATTGAAACATATAAGATAATTAGAGGATTGGACACATTAGAGGCAGGAAACATGTTCCCAATGTTGGGGGAGTCCAGAACAAGGGGCCACAGTTTAAGAATAAGGGGTAGGCCATTTAGAACGGAGATGAGGAAGAACTTTTTCAGTCAGAGAGTGGTGAAGGTGTGGAATTCTCTGCTTCAGAAGGCAGTGGAGGCCAGTTCGTTGGATGCTTTCAAGAGAGAGCTGGATAGAGCTCTTAAGGATAGCGGAGTGAGGAGGTATGGGGAGAAGGCAGGAACGGGGTACTGATTGAGAGTGATCAGCCATGATCGCATTGAATGGCGGTGCTGGCTCAAAGGGCTGAATGGCCTACTCCTGCACCTATTGTCTATTGTCTATTGTCTATTGGCCCACGCCTCCTCCACATACAACCACCAAACAAAATCTAGAACACAGAGCACAACAGCACAGGAACAGGCCCTTCGGCCCACAATGCCGGTTGCAGGGTGACTTGGACAGGTTGTGTGAGTGGGCGAATGCATGGCAGATGCAGTTTAACGTGGATAAGTGTGAGGTTATCCACTTTGGTGGTAAGAATAGGAAGGCAGAGTATTATCTGAATGGTGTCAAGTTAGGAAAAGGGGACGTACAACGAGATCTGGGTGTCCTAGTGCATCAGTCACTGAAAGGAAGCATGCAGGTACAGCAGGCAGTGAAGAAAGCCAATGGAATGTTGGCCTTCATAACAAGAGGAGTTGAGTATAGGAGCAAAGAGGTCCTTCTGCAGTTGTACAGGGCCCTAGTGAAACCGCACCTGGAGTACTGTGTGCAGTTGTGGTCTCCAAATTTGAGGAAGGATATTCTTGCTATTGAGGGCGTGCAGCGTAGGTTTACTAGGTTAATTCCCGGAATGGCGGGACTGTCATATGTTGAAAGACTGGAGCGACTAGGCTTGAATACATTGGAATTTAGAAGGAGGAGAGGAGATCTTATCGAAACGTATAAGATTATTAAGGGGTTGGACACGTTAGAGGCAGGAAACATGTTCCCAATGTTGGGGGAGTCCAGAACAAGGGGCCACAGTTTAAGAATAAGGGGTAGGCCATTTAGAACTGAGATGAGGAAAAACTTTTTCAGTCAGAGAGTTGTGAATCTGTGGAATTCTCTGCCTCAGAAGGCAGTGGAGGCCAATTCTCTGAATGCATTCAAGAGAGAGCTAGATAGAGCTCTTAAGGATAGCGGAGTCAGGGGGTATGGGGAGAAGGCAGGAACGGGGTACTGATTGAGAATGATCAGCCATGATCACATTGAATGGCGGTGATGGCTCGAAGGGCCGAATGGCCTCCTCCTGCACCTATTGTCTATTGTCTATTGTCTATGCCCGTGCCGAATATGATACCAAGTTAAACTAATCTCCTCTGCCTGCACCTCATCCATATTCCTCCATTCCCTGCATATCCATGTGCCCATTTAAAAGTCTATCAAATGCCACAATCTTACCTGCCTCCACCACCACCCCTGGCAGTGTGATCCTGCACTCACCACCCTCTGCATAAAAAACCTGCTCCAAGTCAAGTCAAGTCAAGTTTATTTGTCACATACACATACAAGATGTGCAGCAAAATGAAGGTGGCAACGCCTGCGGATTGTGCAAAATATTACCATTACAGCATAAAAATTAAAATGAATACAGAAAAAAAATGTAGTCCCTGGAGATATAATAGTTAACAGTCCTGATGGCCTGTGGGAAGAAACTCCGTCTCGTCCTCTCCGTTTTCACAGCGTGACAGCGGAGGCATTTGCCTGACTGTAGCAGCTGCTTTAACCTTTACCCCTCTCATCTTTAAGCTACGCCCTCTAATCTTTGACGTCTCCACCCTGGGTAAAAGGTTCTGACTGTCTACTCTATCGATGCCGCCAATAATTTCATATACTGATATCAGGTGTCAGTTCAACCTCCGATGTTTCAGAGAAAAGATTCCAAGCTTGTCCAAACTCTCCTTACACATAATACCTTCTAATCCAGGCAGCGGTCTGTTTTTTTAAAAAAGCATAAAGTGCTGGAGTAACTCAGCGGGTCAAGCAACATTTCTGGAGAGCATGGATAGGTGACCTTTCTGGTCAGGACTATTCTTCAGACTGGTAAACATCTTCTGCAGCCTCTCCAAATCCTCCAAGTCTTTCCCATAATAGGCCAACCAGAACTGCGCACATTACTCCAAATTAACACAATTTCAATCTTCTCCCAACCTCCCCAACATCACTCGTGTCACACAGAGGGTGAGTGGAACGAGCTGCCGGAGGAGGTAGTTGAGGCAGGGACATACCTCAACATTTAAGAAACAGTTAGACAGGTACATGGATAGGACAGGTTTGGAGGGATATGAACCAAACGCGGGCAGATTGGACTAGAGTGACTGGGACATGTTGGCCGGTGTGGGCAAGTTGGGCCGAAGGGCCTGTTTCCACACTGTTTCACTCTATGGCTCCATGTGTGATTCACTCGCTAATGGTCTCTACCTTACCACAAACATTAGTCATGTTGTTAAAACATGCTTGTCTTTGAGCTACCCCAGTCACCAACCAGACACTAACTCTGTCTCGTGTAGGAAAGAACTGCAGATGCTGGTTTAAATCGAAGGTAGGCACAAAATGCTGGAGTAACTCAGTGGGACAGGCAGCATCTCTGGAGAGAAGGACTAACTCTGTCTCTCTCTGTGCAGATCCTGACCTGCTGAATGTTCCCTGAATGTTCTGATTTTAACTGAACATTTGCAATTATTTTTTTTGCCTTTGATTTCCTTCCTAATCTGATGGGAATGTGTTAGGTTCAGTTTGGATGTTACGCCTACTTAACTTTCTGCCCCATTGACCAAAGTGGACAAAAAAATGAGATTGTGTTAAGCGAGCACTCAACTCAAACCCATCGGTACAACCAGGCAAGGTGGAAAGGTAATTGGAATGCCAATGAGCTGTGTTTGAAGTAGTTTCCACATGTACTGCCTCATGATAAATCATTCATTAACTCACCTCTGTGTTGGGTAACGGCCTGTGTTCCATTGACTTAATTCTTCTCGAGGATTGAGAATAACAATGGACGTAAAGTGGAAATGGGGCTAGCGTTTACCTTATGTCAAAATATTAAACCAAGAGTTACAGTAAATGCTCCATTAGGATAAACGTGTAAGCATTTAAACCAAGGAAAGTGTTCATTACTGTCATGCAAAAATAATTTAATAAAAATAAACTAAACCAGTTACAGAGTCACAGAGTGATACAGTGTGGAAACAGGCCCTTCGGCCCAACTTGCCCACACTGGCCAACATGTTCCATCTACATTAGTCCCACCTGCCTGCACTTGGTCCATATCCCTCCAAACCTGTCCTATCCACGTACCTGTCTAACTGTTTCTTAAATGATGGGATGGTCCCAGCCTCATCTACCTCCTCTGGCAGCTTGTTCCATACACCCACCACCCTTTGTGTGAAAAGGTTACCCCTTCAGATTCCTATTAAATCTTTTCCCCTTCACTTGAACCTATGTCCTCTGGTCCTCGATTCCCCTACTCTGGGCAAGAGACTCTGTGCATCTACCCGATCTATTCCTCTCATGATTTTGTACAAATCATGAATGAGTACAAGTCCAATCTCGCCAATAGTTTGAATTATAAAAGAAGGTGCAGGAGTAACTCAGCGGGTCAGGCAGCATCTCTGGAGGATATGCATAGTTGATGTTTAGGATCGGGACCCTTCTACAGACTGAGTCCCTCCTGAAATGTAACCTATCCACGTTCTCCACACAACTACTGCCTGACCTGCTGAGTTACCCCAGCACTGTGTGTCCTTTAGTGTAAACCAATGTCTGCAGTTCCTTGTGTAGGAAAAAAAAACCTGCAGATGCAGGTTTAAATCGAAGGTAGACACAAAATGCTGGAGTAACTCAGCGGGTCAGGCAGCATCTCAGGAGAGAAGGAATGGGTGACGTTTCGGGTCAAGACCCTTCTTCAGACTTCTTCAGTCTGAAGAAGGGTCTCGACCCGAAACGTCACCCATTCCTTCTTTCCCAAGATGATGCCTTTGACCCGCTGAGTTACTCCAGCATTTTGTGTCTGGAGTTCCTTGTTTCTCTCTATCCTAAAGGTGTGTGTAATGTAATGTTTAGAGCCAGTTGCCTGGATATAGTTTGAGCTGACTTAATAACCTAGTTACTTGATCCTAATAGACGCACCATAATGTCATGCTGTCTTTGAGTGCAGCGAAACTGCTTTGAAACCAACTGCCTGCAAAGCTTACAGTTCAGATGTGTTCACTGCACTGAGCCTTACCGGCTGTTATCAGGCAACTGAACCATCCTATCACCAACTAGAGAACAGTCCTGAACTACCATCAACCTCAATGGAGACCCTCAGACTACCTTGAATCTGACTTTTCTCCACTTTATCTTGCATTAAGCATTAAGAAGCATTTAGACAAATACATGTCTGAAGAAGGGTCTCGACCAGAAACGTCACCCATTTCTTCTCTCCTGAGATGCTGCCTGACCTGCTGAGTTACTCCAGCATTTTGTGAAATAAATACCATCGATTTGTACCAGCATCTGCAGTTATTTTCTTACACTACTTAGACAAATGCATGGGTCGGACAGGGTTAGAGGGCCGAATGCAAGCAGGTGGCACTAGTGTACATGGGACGTGTAAGCTAAGAGCCTGTTTCAATGCTGTAGAACTCTATGACTATCTTTAATTGGACTTGACTGGACTCATGCATCAAAAGTTATACCCTTTATCCTGTATCTGTAGACTGTGGACGACTAGATTGTACTCAAGTATCGTCTTTCCACTAACAGGATAGCACGCAACAAAAAAGGTTTTCACTTGGTACACGTGACTTAAACTAAAGTAAAAAAGCTGCCATATTTCTAGGGATTGAACAATATCCAGTGTTTAGAGCCCAGAGCCATTAACATTTTCAGTCAGAGAGTTGTGAATCTGTGGAATTCTCTGCCTCAGAAGGCAGTGGAGGCCAATTCTCTGAATGCATTCAAGAGAGAGCCAGATAGAGCTCTTAAGGATAGCGGAGTCAGGGGGTATGGGGAGAAGGCAGGAACGGGGTACTGATTGAGAATGATCAGCCATGATCACATTGAATGGCGGTGCTGGCTCGAAGGGCCGAATGGCCTCCTCCTGCACCTATTGTCTATTGTCCAACAGAAAAGCACCTCATTCAATTTCCCCATGTGCATTGTCTCATGCAGGAGACGGTTGTTATCATGTGTAGGAAGGAACTGCAGATGCTGGTTTACATCGAAGGCAGACACAGAATGCTGGAGTAACTCAGTGGGACAGGCAGCATCTCTGGAGAGGAGGAATTGTGTTGTGTTTTGTGTTGAGACCGTTCTCCAGCTGAGCTACTCCAGCACTTTGTGTCATTGTGTGGTATCACCGTGCACATCATCAATACAAAACATACAGACAGGATTACACCCACTAATCCAGCCCCCTGTTTGACCGGGTTAATGTTAATGTTAGACAGACACAATGTGCTGGAGTAATTCATTGGCACAGGCAGCATCTCTGGGGAGAAGTGGGTAGTGTTTCCTCAGACGTTGCTGTTCATTCAGCCAGGGGCTGTTGCAGGTGGTCAGGGACAGACAGTGGACAGTGGACAGTGGACAGTGGACAGTGGACAGTGGACAGTGGACAGTGGACAGTGGACAGTGGACAGTGGACAGTGGACAGTGGACAGTGGACAGTGGACAGTCAGAGCTGGGCCCGGAGTGGACGGGGAGAGGGAGGGAGAGGTGCATCAGTGTTTAAGAAGTATAAGAAAATAACTGCAGATGCTGGTACAAATCGAAGGTATTTATTCACAAAATGCTGGAGTAACTCAGCAGGTCAGGCAGCATCTCGGGAGAGAAGGAATGGGTGACGTTTAGGGTCGAGACCCTTCTTCAGACTGATGTCAGGGGGGCGGGACAAAGGAAGGATAGAGGTGGAAACAGGAAGATAGAGGGTGATCTGGGAAGGAGGAGGGGAAGAGAGAGACAGAGGAACTATCTATAGTTGGGGAAGTCGATGTTCATACCACTGGGCTGCAAACTACCCAGGCGAAATATGAGGTGCTGTTCCTCCAATTTCCGGTGGGCCTCACTATGGCACTGGAGGTGGCCCAGGACAGAAGCGGCCAGGTGAGGTGGCCAGGTGAGAACCTCTGTCTCACCTGGAAAGACTTTGCATCAGTGTTTGCTGCCCGGGGCCATGTGGGCATTTGTGGGCAGTCGGCAGCCCGGGACACGGAGGGTGGTGGTGGGTCTGTGGGTAAGGGGGTGGGTGGGGGTGGGGATGGGAGTGAGGGTGTGTGCGTTGGGTGAGGGTGTGGGGGGAGGGTGTGAGAGTCAGTGGGTGAATGTGTGTGTGGGTGAGTGTGTGTGTGTGAGTGTGTGTGTGTGTGTGTGAGTGTGTGTGTGTGTGAGTGTGTATGTGAGTGTGTGTGAGTGTGTGTGAGTGTGAGTGTGTGTGTGTGTGGGGTGCATGTGAGTGTGTGTGTGTGAGTGTGTGGGTGTGTGTGAGTGGGGTGTGTGTGGGGTGTGTGTATGTGAGTGTGTGTGTGTGTGTGGGTGTGTGTGTGTGGGTGTGTGTGAGTGTGTGTGAGTGTGTGTGAGTGGGGTGTTTGTGGGTGTGTGTGAGTGTGTGTGAGTGGGGTGTGTGTGGGGTGTGTGTGTGAGTGTGTGTGTGTGGGTGTGTGTGAGTGTGTGTGTGAGTGTGTGAGTGTGTGAGTGTGTGTGTGTGTGTGTGAGTGAGACACCGCCCCGTGTTCTGGCCGAGCACCAACTCACACCCACTCACACTCACTCACTCACCGACCAGGAAGTGGGTCAGCGATGTGAGCGGTGACCAGGCATCTGCTGTAGTCGGAGCCGCAGCCCCGTCTCCGGCTGTAACTGTGGGATGTGACAGGTCTGTCTGTCTGACTGACTGACCCGGGGAGAGGGAGAGGCTGGGACTGAGACTCCGGCTGGTGGCGAGGGGGGGGGATCTTGGACGATTTAAATCCCTACTTTGTGCAAGAGACCATCTCAGGAGACAGAGGAGAGAGAGAGAGAGAGAGGAGAGAGGTAGGTGGGTGTCCGGGCTGAGGGCAGACAGACTCACTGGGAGCTGCTGCTGCTGCTGCTGCTGCTGCTGCTGCCGTGGTAGTTTGCGACTGTTTGTGCTTTCAGTGAGCTGCCCGCCTTGCACTAGTGTGTGTGTGTGTGTGGGGGTCAGTGTGTGGGTCAGTGTGTGGGTGTGTGTGAGAGAGAGAGAGAGAGAGAGAGAGAGAGAGAGAGAGAGAGAGAGAGAGAGAGAGAGAGAGAATGTGTGTGTGTGTGTGTGTGTGTGTGGGTCAGTGTGTGTGTGTGTCTCTGTGTGTGAGAGAGAGAGAGAGTGTGTGTGTGTGTGTGGGTCAGTGTGTGTGTGTGTCTCTGTGTGTGAGAGAGAGAGAGAATGTGTGTGTGTCTGTGTGTGTGGGTCAGTGTGTGTGTGTGTGTCTCTGTGTGTGAGAGAGAGAGAGAGTGTGTGTGTGTGTGTGTGGGGGGGTCAGTGTGTGTGTGGGGGGGGGGGTCAGTGTGTGTGTGTGTGGGTCAGTGTGTGTGTGTGGGGGGGGGGTCAGTGTGTGTGTGTGGGGGGGGGTCAGTGTGTGTGTGTGGGTCAGTGTGTGTGTGTGGGGGGGGGTCAGTGTGTGTGTGTGGGTCAGTGTGTGTGTGTGTGTGGGGGGGGTCAGTGTGTGTGACCGTCTGTAAACTCAAAACCGCTGCTTTAAAACAAAAGAACAAACACTTTAGTCGAGTCATTTCGGGCTTTGCATCTTGAGCGACGTGTTCCCTTTGCTCGTCGTTCTGCAGTTGTGATCCACATTGCAGGAGGACCCCCTTGGCTTATTAAATAAGACAAGAATGCCCGTGTGATTGATCCGCTGCTGGCGGGGTTACACTGTGTGGGATGGCACAGCAGCGACTGCTGCAAACTGGGGCACTCCCAGCCCCAGCCCCAGCCCCACTCCCAGTCCCAGCCCCAGCCCCACTCCCAGCCCCACTCCCAGCCCCAGCCCCACTCCCAGCCCCACTCCCAGCCCCACTCCCAGCCCCAGCCCCAGCCCCACTCCCAGTCCCAGCCCCAGCCCCACTCCCAGCCCCACTCCCAGCACCACTCCCAGCCCCAGTCCCAGCCCCAGCCCCACTCCCAGCCCCACTCCCACTCCCAGCCCCACTCCCAGCCCCACTCCCAGCCCCACTCCCAGTCCCACTCCCAGTCCCACTCACAGTCCCAGTCCCAGCCCCACTCCCAGTCCCACTCCCAGTCCCACTCCCAGCCCCACTCCCACTCACAGTCCCAGTCCCAACCCCAGTCCCAACCCCAGCCCCAGCCCCAGCCCCACTCCCAGCCCCAGCCCCACTCCCAGCCCCACTCCCACTCACAGTCCCAGTCCCAACCCCAGTCCCAGCCCCACTCCCAGCCCCACTCCCACTCCCAGCCCCAGCCCCACTCCCACTCCCAGCCCCACTCCCACTCCCAGCCCCAGTCCCACTCCCACTCCCAGCCCCACTCCCAGCCCCAGTCCCAGTCCCACTCCCACTCCCAGCCCCACTCCCACTCCCAGTCCCAGCCCCACTCCCACTCCCAGCCCCACTCCCAGTCCCACTCCCACTCCCAGCCCCAGCCCCACTCCCACTCCTAGCCCCACTCCCACTCCCAGCCCCACTCCCACTCCCACTCCCACTCCCACTCCCAGTCCCAGCCCCACTCCCACTCCCAGCCCCACTCCCAGTCCCACTCCCAACCCCAGTCCCAGCCCCACTCCCACTCCCAGCCCCAGTCCCACTCCCAGCCCCAGTCCCAGTCCCACTCCCAGCCCCAGTCCCAGTCCCACTCCCAGTCCCAGCCCCAGTCCCACTCCCAGCCCCAGTCCCACTCCCAGCCCCAGTCCCACTCCCAGCCCCAGTCCCACTCCCAGCCCCACTCCCACTCCCTGTCCCAGTGCGCTGGGTTGTAGATGCACTGTGTGGGTCACCTGCGGTTCTAGGGGGTGGCTGGGAGAGGTCTTGCAAATGCGCTGCGCCGTCTCTGAACGCCGTCCTCGCCTCCAGGGTCTGAAGAGGGGGTCCCCGACCCCAGAAACCTCACCTGACTTGTCCCCGTTCTCCAGAGAACAGTGTAGGAAAGAAAGGAACTGCAGATTCCTGGTTGGCACCGAAGAAAGACACAAAGTGCTGGAGTAACCCAGCGGGTCAGGAGAGAAATATCTGTGGAGAGGGGGGATGTTATTGAAACATATAACATAATTAGGGGATTGGACACATTAGAGGCAGGAAACATGTTCCCAATGTTGGGGGAGTCCAGAACAAGGGGCCACAGTTTAAGAATAAGGGGTAGGCCATTTAGAACGGAGATGAGGAAGAACTTTTTCAGTCAGAGAGTGGTGAAGGTGTGGAATTCTCTGCCTCAGAAGGCAGTGGAGGCCAGTTCGTTGGTTGCTTTCAAGAGAGAGCTGGATAGAGCTCTTAAGGATAGCGGAGTGAGGGGGTATGGGGAGAAGGCAGGAACGGGGTACTGATTGAGAGTGATCAGCCATGATCGCATTGAATGGCGGTGCTGGCTCGAAGGGCTGAATGGCCTACTCCTGCACCTATTGTCTATTGTCTATTGTCTATTGAGAGAAGGAATGGGTGACGTTTCGGGGCGAGACCCTTGTCCAGAGATGCTGCCCCATCTCGCTGAGTTACTCCAGCACTTTGTGTCTTGTTTTTGTTTCCTCTTGCTGCCTGACCTGCTGAGATCCTCTGGCATTTTGGCTTTTTGCTCGGGGGCTTTGAAGTTGGAGAGCCTGGCCGACTTTGGTGTGGCCAGTAGCATCTTAGATAGGTTGGAGCAAAGCTGCCAATGACAAGGTGAACTGGATCTCTGCACAGGTCCCCTGTCATGTCTCGTTACTCGCGTCCTCTCTGTTAACTCTACATTTTGTCCACTTCCTCAGTGGAAAAGCCCAGAGTCTCTCTAGCCCAGAGTGAGGGAATCGAGAACCGGAGGACATAGGATTAGAGTGGCGGGGAGGAAGGATTCAAGAGAGAGCTAGATAGAGCTCTTAAGGATAGCGGAGTCAGGGGGTATGGGAAGAAGGCAGGAACGGGGTACTGATTGGGAATGATCAGCCATGATCACATTAAATGGTGGTGCTGGCTCGAAGGGCCAAATGGCCTCCTCCTGCACATAGAAACATAGAAACATAGAAAATAGGTGCAGGAGTAGGCCATTCGGCCCTTTGAGCCTGCACCGCCATTCAATATGATCATGGCTGATTATCCAGCTCAGTAACCTGTACCTGCCTTCTCTCCATACCCCCCTGATCCCTTTAGCCACAAGGGCCACATCTAACTCCCTCTTAAATAACTATTGTCTATTGTCTAATGATTAGTAGGAACCTGAGGGTTAACTTTCTTACACAGAGGGTGGTGGGTGTGTGGAAGAAGCTGCTGGAGGAGGTAGTTGAGGCTGGGACTATCCCAACGTTTTAAGAAACATTTAGACAGGTACGTGGGCAGGACAGGTTGAGGGGAATATGGGCCAAATGCAGGCAGGTGGGACGAGTGTAGATGGGACAGGTTGGTCGGCGTGGGCAAGTTGGGCCGAAGGGCCTGTTTCCACACTGTATCATTCTATGGAAGGCGATGGGATCAGATTAGCGCACTCACCACATCAGTCATTAAACAGCTGAACCTGTGCCAACTGTTCGAAGAATGTTGCTTCCGGTCGGGGGGATGTCTCAGTATTTTAATCTCACTCACTCAATAAGGTACTGAAAGATATCTGTCAAATTAAACTAACTGAGGAACTTGCCTGTGTGTCCACTATCACACGAGGGGACTCCTCTCTCTGCCCAGTGCCTCACCAGCACTCAGATGGACTATACACCCTTCAAAGGGCATTCCTCCATTGTTCACAACTTAGAATTAGGCCATTCGGCCCATCGAGTCCACTCCGCCATTCAATCATGGCTGATCTCTGCCTCCCAATCCCATTTTCCTGCCTTCTCCCCACTGCCCTTGACAGCAAGAATGTGTGGGGAAAATGTGTCTAAAGAAGGGTCTCGACCCAAAACGTCACCCATTCCTTCTCTCCAGAGATGCTGCCTGACCCGCTGAGTTACTCCAGCATTTTGTGTCTACCTCCGAGATCTTCGGTTTCCTCCCACACTCCAAAGGCGTGCCGGTTTGTAGGTTAATTGACTGGGTAAATGTAAAAATTGTCCCCAGTGTGTGTAGGATAGTGTTAATGTGCGGGGATCGCTGGGCGGCGCGGACTCGGTGGGCCGAAGGGCCTGTTTCCGCGCTGTATCTCTAAATCTAAATCTAATCAAGAATGTGTCTATCTCTGCCTTAAAAATATCCACTGACTTATAGGCCAGAAAACAAAAAAACAAAGTGCTGGAGTCCCGCTGAGTTACTCCAGCATTTTGTGTCTATCTTCGGTGTAAAACAGTATCTGCAGCTCCTTCCTGCACACACGATTAACCCACAAAATGCTGGAGTAACTCAGCGGGTCAGGCAGCATCTTGGGAGAGAAGGAATGGGTGACATTTCGGGTCGAAATCCTTCTTCAGACTGATGTCAGGGGAGGGGGCGGGACCATACAGTGTGGAGGCAGGCCCTTCGGCCCAACCTGCCCATACCGGCCTACATGCCCCAGCTGCACTAGTCCTACCTGCCAGCATTTGGCCCATATCCCTCCAAACCTGTCCTATCCATGTACCTGTATAACTGCTTCTTAAACATTGGGATAGTCCCAGCCTCAACTACCTCCTCTGGCAGCTTGTTCCATGCACCCACCACCCTTTGTGTGGCTTGTCTCTGCACATCAAAGATGTCTCTGAACACCAAAGCTTGTAAGGGTCCCGTGAAATCTTGAATACTTACAACTACAGAATAATATTCCTAATCAATAAATAATAATCAATGTCTAAACCTGTTCAAATCCTGCTTCCTCGCTATTTACCGTATTCACAAAATGCTGGAGTAACTCAGCGGGTCAGGCAGCAACTCGGGAGAGAAGGAATGGGTGATGTTTGGGGTCGAGACCCTTCTTCAGACTGATCATATCTATATGCGATTACTGGGTTGGGTCAAAAATCAGGTCATATTTTAATTTTACATTAAGCAGATTTTCTTTGATATGGTATTAAAATATTCACCTGGATTATGGCTTCAGAATATTACCACAGGACTAAATATGTACTATGTAAGATTAGCTGAAGGACAACAGAGTTACAATATGGCGAAGATAGACACAAAATGCCGGACAAATTTGGAAGAAGGGTCTCGACCCCAAACGTCACCCGTTCCTTCTATCTGGAGATGCTGCCTGTCCCGCTGAGTTACTCCAGCATTTTGTGTCTATCTGCAGTGTAAAACCAGCATCTGCATTTCCAATATGGACTTCAGTCTCGACCCGAAACGTCACCCATTCCTTCTCTCCCAAGATGTTGCCTGACTCGCTGAGTTACTCCACCATTTTGTGTCTACCTTCCATTTTTATCGGCTTCTGTAGGTCTTTTTTTTTGTCCGACCCATTTGCCCGCGTTTGGCCCATATCCAGTCTCAACTTTTCCTATCCATGCACCCAGCCGGGTAGCTGCAGGTGTGTGTCTGTGCACCAATGCATCTCCCCGATTGGTGAGAGTTAAGAAACATGGCAAGCTTGCGAGACTGGGGAAAATTTAGGTCATTAATGTATCCATAAAGTGATGAAAAGAAAGAGAAAAAGATGAGAGGGGAAATGGCAAGTGTTGGATGCGTTTAAATCCCTCATCATTAGTTCACACCATGAGAGGCTGGCGACCAAGTGTAATCGTTCATTTTTGAGGCCAGGAGTTTAATTCACATTCGCACTGCGGCCAAAACGCTGTTAATTATTTGTCAATTTCCTGCGGTATTTTTAATAAGTGGCGGGTGAGGTAATTTCACAGGGTAGATGTACTTGCGATAGAGGAGGTTCACCAGCCCAATGACGCTGAGACCAGCTTCACTGCTCGAGGAACGAGCTTGGCACGTGATCACTGCAGGGTTTAGTGAGTTGGCAATGACCAAGTTGAGACTGTGTGCAGTTTTGGTCTCCAAATTTGAGGAAGGATATTCTTGCTATTGAGGGCGTGCAGCATAGGTTTACTAGGTTAATTCCCGGAATGGTGAGACTGTCATATGTTGAAAGACTGGAGCGACTAGGCTTGTATACACTGGAATTTAGAAGGATGAGAGGGGATCTTATCGAAACGTATAAGATTATTAAGGGGTTGGACACGTTAGAGGCAGGAAACATGTTCCCAATGTTGGGGGAGTCCAGAACAAGGGGCCACAGTTTAAGAATAAGGGGTAGGCCATTTAGAACTGAGATGAGGAAAAACCTTTTTCAGTCAGAGAGCTGTGAATCTGTGGAATTCTGTGCCTCAGAAGGCAGTGGAGGCCAATTCTCTGAAAGCATTCAAGAGAGAGCTAGATAGAGCTCTTAAGGATAGCGGAGTCAGGGGGTATGGGGAGAGGGCAGGAAGGGGGTACTGATTGAGAATGATCAGTCATGATCACATTGAATGGCGGTGCTGGCTCGAAGGGCCGAATGGCCTCTTCCTGCACCTATTGTCTATTGTGAGACAGACACAATTCCCCTGAGCCCTGACTGTGTGGAGCACAGGATGCGTTTCCACCATCCTGTGTGTAGAAGGAACTGCAGATGATGCTTCCCACCGAAGACAGACACAAAATGCTGGAGTGATCTCTGGAGAGATGCTGCCTGATCCGTTGAGCTACTCCAGCACTTCATAAGGTCCAGGAGCAGGATTAGGCCATTCGGCCCAGCAAGTCCACTCCGCCATTCAATCATGGCTGAACTATCTCTCCCTCTCAACCCCATTCTCCTGCTGCCTTCTCCCCGTAGCCCCTGACACCCGCACTAACCAAGACACTTTGTGTCCATCTATGGATTTCCACCTCCCTGGGGTGTCTAGGGGCCTCAAAATCAGGACAGGCCCAGATGACATTTCTTCGTCAAAAATGGCCCTTGCAGGCCCAGTTACTGCATGAATTTGAGAGAGAGGTTTAGGGGCGGTCACGGTGGCGCAGCGGTAGAGTTGCTGCCTTACAGCAAATTCAGCGCCGGAAACCTGGGTTCGATCCTGACTACCGGCGCTGTCAGTACGGAGTTTGTACGTTCTCCCCGTGACCTGCGTGGGTTTTCTCCGAGATCTTCGGGTTCCTCCCACACTCCAAAGACGTACAGGTATGTAGGCTAATTGGCTGGGTAAATGTAAAAATTGTCCCTAGTGGGTGATTGGATAGTGTTAATGTGTGGGGATCGCTGGTCGGCGCGTACCCGGTGGGCCGAAAGGGCCTGTTTCCGCGCTGTATCTCTAAACTAAACTAAGATGTCGATGGATTTTGGATGTTGGGGCTGTCTAGGGGTATGACGTTAGTGGAGGGGAGTATATGCTGAGGCTAATGAACGGCGAGGGTCTTAGTGAATGGTAGGGCAGGGCCGGGCTGCCCAGCTCTCTCCTGCTCTCATTTCTGATGTTTTGTAACCTTCCCACTCGATGCCCGGAGTGATTGCAGCTGCTTTATTCACCTCAATGTACGGTGGTGCAGCGGGTAGAGCCGCTGCCTCGCAGCACCAGAGACACAGGTTCAATCCCGACCTCGGGTCCTGTCTGTGTGGAGTTTGCACGTTCTCCCTGAGACCGCGTGGGTTTCCTCCGGGTGCTCCGGTTTCCTCCCACATCTCAAGAAGTGTGGGTTTGTAGTTTCGACTTTAGAGATATAATGTTGAAAGAGGCCCTTCGGCCCACCGAGCAATCCCACCCCTCCCTTACACTCACACCATCCTACACACTAGGGTCAACTTACAATTTTACTGAAGCCAATTAACCGAAACCTGTAGGTCTTTGGAGTGTAGGAGGAAACCGGAGCGCCCGGAGAAATCCCACAGGAAGAATGTGCAAACTGCACACAGACAGCACCTGGGGCCAGGATGGAACCTGGGTCTCAGGTGCTGTAAGGGGCAGCAACTCCACCACTGAGCTACGTGTAATTGGCCTCTGTTCTTCTGGGGGGTTTTTTAATTGTCGCTAGTGTGTCGTGTGTGGATGGGAACGTGGAGATAGGATGTAGATAAGAATGACATCGAACTATTGTGAGCGGGTATTTATTCACAAAATGCTGGAGTAACTCAGCAGGTCAGGCAGCATCTCGGGAGAGAAGGAATGGGTGATGTTTCAGGTCGAGACCCTTCTTCAGACTGATGTCAGGGGGGCGGGACAAAGGAAGGATATAGGTGGAGACAGGAAGATAGAGGGAGATCTGGGAAAGAGGAGGGGAAGAGAGGGACAGAGGAACTATCTAGTTGGAGAAGTCAATGTTCATACCGCTGGGCTGCAAACTGCCCAGGCGAAATATGAGGTGCTGTTCCTCCAATTTCCAGTGGGCCTCACTATGGCACTGGAGGAGGCCCATGACAGAAAGGTCAGACTGGGAATGGGAGGGGGAGTTGAAGTGCTCAGCCACCGGGAGATCAGTTTGGTTAATGCGGACCGAGCACCACTGCGATTTCTCCTATTGTGAGCGGGTGTCGATGGTCGGCGTGGACTCGGTGGGCCGAAGGCTCTGTTTCCGTGCTGTATCTCGAAATTAAAATGCCTAGGATCACTTGATTCGTATTTTTAAACACAGCATCTTTCTGCATTCAAAGCACGAAGTGTGGAAAAACTCTGGCAACATCTGCGGAGGGGATGGACAGGCAATGTTTTGTCTCCTTGGCCTTCACGCAGTGACAATCCCAGGCGTAGGTCGTGCTTATGTCTTCATATATCAGTCTGAAGAAGGGTCCAAACCCAAAATGCCTTCTGTCCATGCCCTGCACAGATGCTGCTTGGCCCACTGAGTTCCTCCGGCACTTTGTGTTTTGCGCAAGATTCCAGCATCTGCAGTTCCCCGAGTGTGATTTTTGTGGTGCGTTGGTTCTGCCTGGGGCACGGTGGTCTCCCCACCCCCTCGCCTCTCCGAGTCCTGCAGAAGGGATGTGTTCTGGGAGCAGCACTGCTCGGTTTTCTGATGTAGCAAATCACACATTTGGCAGCTTTCCCCGCAGGGAAGAAATGCGACCTGTAATTTATAGATTTCCACTAATGCATTTCATAAAATGAACCCATCCCATCAATCACCAGGATGATGGCACCAATTGCCAGCGTGTGCAGTAAATGCAGATTGGTTGGAAGCGTTAACAAGGGACATTGTTCTTGGGAGCAACTAATATTGTTCTTCAATGCTTTTACCACCTCACATATTTTTACAAATCTTTACAATAGACAATAGGTGCCATTTGGCCCTTTGAGCCAGCACCACCATTCAATTTGATCATGGCTGATCATTCTCAATCAGTACCCCGTTCCTGCCTTCTCCCCATACCCCTTGACTCCGCTATCCTTAATAGCTCTATCTAGCTCTCTTTTGAATGCATTCAGAGAATTGGCCTCCACTGCCTTCTGAGGCAGAGAATTCCACAGATTCACAATTCTCTGACTGAAAAGGTTTTTCCTCATCTCCGTTCTAAATGGCCTACCCCTTATTCTTAAACTGTGGCCCCTGGTTCTGGACTCCCCCAACATTGGGAACATGTTTCCTGCCTCTAACGTGTCCAACCCCTTAACAATCTTACATGTTTCAATAAGATCCCCTCTCATACAAGCCTAGCCCCTCCAGTCTTTCAACATATGACATTCCTGCCATTCCGGGAATTAACCTAGCCTTGGCCATTCTGGAGACGCGTGGGATAAGGGTGCAATTTGTACCAATCACTCCTGCATTTTTCACTCTGAGCATCACTCTGAATTCCAGCTTGCAAGCAGTCATGTGGCAGAGAGCTGATGTATAATTCACCAAGGTTTGCCTCTAATCTCTGGCCGTTGATGGACTGGGGCATCATCGACCTGTAGACAAGGATGTGGAGCTGGGCTAGGGTTGCCAACTGTCCTGTATTAGCTGGGACATCCCGTATTTTGGGCTAAATTAGTTTGTCCCGTACGGGACCGCCGTTGTCCCGTATTAGTAGGGTTGCCAACTTCCTCACTCTCCAAATAAGGGACAAAGGGTGACGTCACCGCCCCGCGCCCCACTCGACCTCACCCAGCCAGTATATTTAAACCAGCATCTGCAGTTATTTTCCTACAAAACAAAATTTGAAGTAGTTGTTCTAGAATAATGAGTCTCTGGATTTTGAAATCAATTACAATCGCTGGAAAAACTATAGGTAAACCTACATTATATAATATATCATAGTGTCTCTTGCACTGGCAGTGATACCCAGATAGTTGTGTGTTGTAATCGCTGACATAGAACAGAGAACATAGAAAATAGGTGCAGGTGTAGGCCATTCGGCCCTTCGAGCCAGCACCGCCATTCAATATGACCATGGCTGATCATCCAGAATCAGGGCGGCACGGTGGCGCAGCGGTAGAGTTGCTGCCTTACAGCGAATGCAGCGCCTGAGACACAGGTTCGATCCTGACTACGGGCGCCGTCTGTTCGGAGTTTGTACATTCTCCCCGTGACCTGCGTGGGTTTTCTCCGAGATCTTCGGTTTCCTCCCACACTCCAAAGACGTACAGGTATGCAGGTTAATTGACTGGGTAAAATGTAAAAATTGTCCCGAGTGTGTGTAGGATAGTGTTAATGTGCGGGGATCGCTGGGCGGCGCGGACTCGGTGGGCCGAAGGGCCTGTTTCCGCGCTGTATCTCTAAATCTAAATCTAAAATCTGTACCCCATTCCTGCTTTCTCCCCATATCCCTTGATTCCGTTAGTCCTAATCTAACTCCTACAAGTGGGGAGCAGAGAGATTGCCAACCTTCACTGACAAACTACATTCAATCTACACTTTAAAATGCAGTTTTATTCATCTTGGGCCTTGCGAATGATTACGTTGCAGAGCAGAATTCATCTGCGTTGCTTTATTTAAAATATACTGCTGTTGATGTTGTCAAGCTGGAAAGAGTGCAGAGAAGATTTACGAGGATGCTGCCAGGACTCGATGGCCTGAGCTAGAGGGAGAGGTTGAGCAGGCTGGGACTCTATTCCTTGGAGCGCTGGTCTTGTAGTCATGTACAAAATCCTTTGTGAATGAACCGTACACAATATGTGCCAGTGACAACTAATTCTTGCCGACACCAGTGTGAGTGGATGGTCGCCTGTACGTCCAGTACTGGATGAGTAAACATTTCCTCTGTGGAGATCACCATCATGCTCTCCAGCACAGACATTTCTCCCTGAACTCAGACACAATTGATTTGCCATTCCTGACCCTGAGATGACCCTGACCACACAAGTGATGAGTCCACATCACATAGAAACATAGAAACATAGAAACATAGAAACATAGAAACATAGAAACATAGAAACATAGAAACATAGAAACATAGAAACATAGAAAATAGGTGCAGGAGTAGGCCATTCGGCCCTTCGAGCCTGCGCCGCCATTCAATATGATCATGGCTGATCATCCAACTCAGTATCCTGTACCTGCCTTCTCTCCATACCCACTGATCCCTTTAGCCACAAGGGCCACATCTAACTCTCTCTTAAATATAGCCAATGAACTGGCCTCAACTACCTTCTGTGGCAGAGAATTCCACAGATTCACCACTCTCTGTGTGAAAAAAAACGTTCTCATCTCGGTCCTAAAAGACTTCCCCCTTATCCTTAAACTGTGACCCCTTGTTCTGGACTTCCCCAACATCGGGAACAATCTTCCTGCATCTAGCCTGTCCAACCCCTTAAGAATTTTGTAAGTTTCTATAAGATCCCCCCTCAATCTTCTAAATTCCAGCGAGTACAAGCCGAGTCACAAGCACTGCCTGTTTCTGTCTCAGTGCTTATAGTGTTTTGGTATTGTTGCTTTGGCATGAGTGTTTTTGTTTTGGGAGATACAGCATGAGAAACAGGCTCTTCGGCCCACCACGGTTCTTGGGGCTCTCAGGGCTAAGGGAATCGAGGAATATGGGGAGAAAGTAGGAACAGGGTACTGATTTTGGACGATCAGGCTGTGACCGTATTGAATGGCGGTCCTGGCAGGAAGGGCCGAATGGCCTACGCCTGCACTTATTTTCTATGTTTCTATATTTCTAACCAGCGCTCTAGTTCTATGTTATCCCTCTTTCCCATCCACTCCCTACACATCATTAGCAGCAATTTACAGAGGGCCGATTAACCTACAAACCCACACGTCTTTGGGATGTGGGAGGAAACCGGAGCACCCGGAGAAAACCCACGCAGGTCACGGGGAGAAGGTGCAATCTCCACACACACACACAGCACCTGAGATCAGGATCGAGCCTGGGTCTCTGGTGCTGTGAGGTAGTGGCTCGACCACTGTACCTCCCTGCCGTGCTGCCCGAGAGTTGTTTGGTTCAGCACCTGCCCCGGGTCATTTGCTGTCATCTATGTTTTTGTTTTTCTGGAGTTGATCATTTCACAGTAACGCTGGCTGCCTTCCAAAGTCCCACCCTTGCCACCACTGATCGTCCACACCCTCACAGCTAGCACCACCCCAGGCCAGATCTCACCACCCCTCTGCTGTAATGCATGGAATCCTGCAATTGTGGTTGAACAATGACTTGTGAGAAGTTCTCGCCCATGTTTCCAAGGCCTTGCCCCACCCCCACCCCTTGTATAATGTCTTCTAGTTCCTACTTATTTTAATTTGCAAGACACAAAGTGCAGGAGAAACCCAGCAGGTCAGGCAGCATCTGTGGAGGGGATGGACAGACAAGGTTTTGGACGGAGTCCCATCCGTGGTCTGATGTTTAATTTTAGTGGCTGTTCTTTCAGCGATCCTGGCCCAACTCCCTGGTTGGTCTTTCCCCACCTCACTTGTTTCTTGATCCCCACGTCACCACCGAACCTCTGCCATGTTTGGACCAAGACTGTGATAGGTTTTGGAGACGTAGGTCCTGGTGAAATCTAAACACGAGGAACAGCAGATGCTCGTTGATGGAAAGAGACACAAAGTGCTGGAGTAACTCTGGGTCAGGTGGCATCTCTGGAGAACATGGAGACGTGAGGTTTTGGATCGGGACCCTTCTTCAGACTGGTCGTGGTTGGGTGGGGGAGAGAAAGCTGGAAGAGAGGTGGGGGGCAGGACAAAGCCTGGCGAGTGATAGGTGGATACAGATGAGTGGGGATTGTGTCATGGAGAGTCTGAAGAAGGGTCCCGAACTGAAACGTACCCTACCATGTCCTCCAGAGATGCTGCCTGACCCGCTGAGTTACTCCAACGCTTTGTTTTTTACATCCTGGTGAAATCTAGACGGGGTTTCTCTGAGAATTGGTTGTGGTGAATGTGATATATTCAACGTCTCTGTCAGTTACCACTTGCCATCACGTGTAACGACTGAAAGTAGATTGGGAAATAATAGATTGATAATAAGAATGATCTGCAGACAGACACAAAATGCTGGAGTAACTCAGTGGGACAGGCAGCATCTCTGAAGAGAAGGAATGGGTCCTCTGGTCAGAGAGAGGAGGAGAACTTCTTCAAAGTGGACATACCTTGAGAAGATTTTGCAGTGGTTTACAGCAAAGATAAACACAAAGTGCATCTCTGGAGAATATGGATAGGTGACGTTTCGGGTCAGGACCCTTCTCCAGAACCTGAGACAAAATGTCACCTTTGAATGTTCTCCGTAGATGCTGCCTGACCTGCTGGGTTATTCCTGCACTTTGTGTCCTTTTCTGTATTAAGAAGCATCTGCTGTTCATTGTTTCTTCATAGAAGATGAAGTCCACAGGACCAATACTCACTAACTGGAATATGAATGAATGAATGAATGAATGAATGAATGAATGAATAAGTTTATTGGCCAAGTATGTGCAGATACAAGGAATGTGCCTTGGTGCTCCGCTCACAAATGACAACACAAACATACAGTAAACAATTAAGAATAAAGCATAAACACATCAAAACATTAAGAAATATACATTACAATACAATACAATACAATACAATATATCTTTATTGTCATTGTACCCAGGGGTACAACGAGATTGGGAATGCGCCTCCCATACGATGCAATAATTTAAGTAATTTAGACAACAGCAACCCAACGACATACCTTGAGAAGATTTTGCAGTTACGATTACGGTTTAAACATGTGAGTAACATGTGAGTATATCAAAACGTGGACCACACATCTCACCATCCATCAGGCTCTTGAACTTTATAAAGCACTCAAACGATGAACAATGGGCTGTCTTTGGTTGGGCTGTCTTTGGTTGCGCTAAGGACTATGGTTTTTTTGCACTAGAATTGGGGTTATTAATTTATAGATTTTTTTCTGTTTTTTACATGATATCTATCAATATTCTGTTTATAGATCTGACAAATAAAATAGCTTTTATCCACGAGTGGTAGTTCTGCTCAATAACCAAAGGCTGTAGTTTCTTATTTGCTCTGGTTTATTTTCACCCACATGTTTAGACCGTAATGGTGTATCCTTATTGTTTTGATGTGTTTATGCTTTATTCTTAATTGTTAACTGTATGTTTGTGTTGTCATTTGTGAGTGGAGCACCAAGGCACATTCCTTGTATCTGCATACTTGGCCAATAAACTTATTCATTCATTCATTCATTATGCAGCTGCATTTATTCACAAAATGCTGGAGTAACTCAGCAGGTCAAGCAGCATCTCAGGAGAGAAGGAATGGGTGACGTTTCGGGTCGAGACCCTTCTTCAGTCTGAAGAATACCCGAAACGTCACCCATTCCTTCTCTCCCGAGATGCTGCCTGACCTGCTGAGCTACTCCAGCATTTTGTGAATAAACACCTTCGATTTGTACCAGCATCTGCAGTTATTTTCTTACATTATGCAGCTGTAAGTGAGTATTGAATTGTTCCGTTGCTGGTACACATGACAATTAAACCCTCGTGACTTTGAGTACTCTTTGCACTGCTCGTCTCCAAGCGAAAGGCAGGATGTCTTTAAGTTGGACAGGGTGCAGAAGAGATTCACCAGGATGTTACCTGGGCTTGCCGGCTTGAGTTATAGGGAGAGGTTGGATAGACTGGGACTTTTTAAATTGGGGCGTAGAAGGCTGAGGGTGACCTTATTGAGGTGTCCAAGATCATGAGGGGCACGGATAAAGTGATCACTCACAGGGTTCCCAGGGTAGAGGATTCTACAATTAGAGGCTGAAGGAAAGAGGGGAGAGATTTAAGAGGCAACTTTTTCACTGCAGGATTAGGAATGATCTGCCAGAGGAAGCTATAGAAGCAGATACAAAGACATTTGGACAGATACATAGACAGTAAAGGTTTTGAGGCCCTTCTAACATAGAACTAGCGTGAATATGTTGGTGTTGACTCAGTCCAGGAATGAGAAGGTTCACCTATGATGAGTGTTTGTCGGCACTGGGCCTGTACTCGCTGGAGTTTGGAAGAATGAGGGTGGACCTCATTGAAACATACAGAACAGTGAAAGGCTTGGATAGCGTGGATGTGGAGAGGATGTTTCCACTAGTGGGAGAGTCTAGGACTAGAGGTCATAACCTCAGAATTAAAGGACGTTCTTTTAGGAAGGAGATGAGGAGAAATTTCTTTAGTCAGAGGGTGGTGAATCTGTGGAATTCTTTGCCACAGAAGGCTGTGGAGGCCAAGTCAGTGGATATTTTTAAGGCAGAGATAGATAGATTAATGATTAGTATGGGTGACAGAGGTTATGGGGGGAAGGCAGGAGAATGGGGTTAGGGGGGAGAAATAGATCAGCCATGGTTGAATGGCGGAGTAGACTCGATGGGCCGAATGGTCTAATTCTACTCCTATTCCTTATGGCCTGGTGGGCCAAAGGGCCTGTCTCCGTACTGCATCTCTAAAATCAACCTAAGGCTTGACCTCTGTCCAAGGTGTTCTAGTGTGACTGCAAACCTCTCGCCTAATGTTGGTGTTCCCCCCTGTCCGCAGAATGCAGGTCACGGCAAATTCAGTCGCTTACCATGATGTCAGTCTCTCTCAAATGATAACGGTTCTATCAAACAGCACATAGGAAAGCACAGCAACAAAACCTTTTCACTGTATCTCGGTACATGTGACAATAATATACCAATACCTTTGGCGCCGCAGTGGTAGAGTTGCTGGCTCACGGCTCCAGAGACCCGGGTTTGATCCTGACTACGGGTGCTGTCTGCACGGTGTTTGTACGTTCTCCATGTGACCTGTGTGGGTTTTCTCCGGGTGCTCCGGTTTCCTCCCATATCTCAAAGATGTGCAGGTTTGTAGGTTAATTGGCTTCTGTAGATTTTTCACGGTGTGTTAGCACGTTAGTCACCCTTTGTCCCTTATTTGGGAGTGAGGAAGTTGGCAACCCTACTATTACGGGACAAGGGCGGGACAAACTAACTTAGCCCAAAGTACGGGATGTCCCGGCTAATGCGGGACAGTTGGCAACCCTAGCCTGAAGTGTGGAAGATCACATCATGTCACCTTCAAACCCTGCAGAGAAAATGAAATAAAGTCAAATGCAGTTAGCAAATGTACAATGTTAAATTTTGCACGTCGACTCTACCACATTCCTTGATCCTACTTGGTGAAGAAAAGAGAACTGAACCTTTGTATTTCGGTCCCTTGCATTGTTTTTTGGAAATAGAAACCACAATTTTCCAGGAGTTGGTCAAATAAAACTCAACCAAAGTTTTTGTTCGTGCTGTTACCACTGGCAGGTCATAAGGTCACAAGATCCATAAGTGATCGGAGTGGAATTAGGTCATTCGGCCCTTCAAGTCTACGCCACCATTCAATCATGGCTGATCTATCTCTCCCTCCTAACCCCATTCTCCAGTCTTCTCCCCATTCACTGGATGTTTAACTCGGTAAACTAACTTGGTCGGCATGGACAAGATGGGCCGAAGGGCCTGTTCCTGCCAACACCACCCTGGTCCACAAAACCCTCGGATCAACCCTTTCCTGCTTCATGCATCAATTGCCGTCTATTTTCATATATTAGGAAAAAGCTCCAATTTATCTTTTCTAACTTATGCAACTGTTTCTGTCAGTGGCTTGCATCTCCTGTGAGTTCCAGGTCCGTGTTGCTGGTTGTTTCACTGCTCCGTTCACACACGCCACCTCTTGTTACAGGGGAACTCTGCGACTTTCTTGCCCCATTTTCTTCTCTGTGATTCTACTTGGTGTCAAAAATGTAGTGGCCTGGAAACAAGTTAATGTGCGTCATTCCTGCAAACGTTTAGTGGGTTCTCTGGGGAATTAATGGAGTGGGTGAAATTTGGTCCCAGAATCTTAAAACAGGCCCTTCGG
This sequence comes from Rhinoraja longicauda, assembly GCF_053455715.1. Lineage (NCBI taxonomy): Eukaryota > Metazoa > Chordata > Chondrichthyes > Rajiformes > Arhynchobatidae > Rhinoraja > Rhinoraja longicauda. The sequence continues at coordinate 35,829,518 of NC_135974.1, forward strand.
CCCATCTTGTCCATGCCGACCAAGTTAGTTTACTGAGTTGAACATCCAATGAATTGGCCTCCACTGCCTTCTGTGCAGAGAATTCCACAGATTCACAACTCTCTGGGTGGAAAAAGTTTTTCCTCATCTCAGTCCTAAATGGCCTACCCCTTACTCTTAAACGGTGTGACCCCTGGTTCTGGACTCCCCCAACATTGGGAACATGTTTCCTGCATCTAGCCTGTCCAATCCTTTAAGAATTTTATGTTTCTATAAGATCCCCTCTCATCCTTCTAACTTCCAGTGAATACAAACCCAGTCGACTCATTCTTTCATCATACGTCAGTCCCGCCATCCCGGGAATTAACGTGGTGAACCTACGCTGCACTCCCTCAATAGTAATAATGTTCTTCCTCAAATTAGGAGACCAAAACTGCACACAATACTCCAGGTGCGGTCTCACCAGGGCCCTGTACAACTGCAGTAGGACCTCCTTGCTCCTAAACTCAAATCCTCTCGCAATGAAGGCCAAAATTCCATTAGCTTTCTTCACTGCCTACTGTACCTGCATGCTTACTTTCAGTGACTGATGTACAAGCACACCCAGATCTCTTTGCACCTCCCCTTTTCCTAATCTGACACCATTCAGTTAACAATCTGCCTTCCTGTTCTTGCCACCAAAGTGGATAACCTCACATTTATCCGCTTTATACTGCATCTGCCATGCATCTGCCCACTCACCCAACCTGTCCAAATCACCCTGCAGCCTCATAGCATCTTCCTCGCAGCTCACACTGCCACCCAGCTTTGTGTCATCCGCAAACTATATCACATTTAATTTCCACGTCTAAATTGCTCTTAATTATCAGTTCCACAGGATTCCTGGCACACCGCACCTGAGATCTCATCATGGTAGAGGATAGGCAAGTTGTGGCTTGACAATCCAGGAAGCAAAATGTACAACAACGCACGTTACATTTGCAAGCTGCCTTACTCCTGCATCTTGTGTCTGTCCCCGAGATTAAGTTGGAATCTGACATCAAACAAACATTGTTTAAAAATCTAATTTTAAATCCATTATTTTGATTTGTTTATCTGAATAGGATTACAGTTTTCCCACACACTTTTTTTCAGCCAATAGGTTTCTCAACATTGATAAAAGAGGTTAATGATCTCGTTAAAACCTGCATCTTTGGTAATGACAATTTGCACAGTACAGGAATTCATGACTCATGAGATTCACGCGGGCCCTTCACATGGGAACCTCACGCTGGCCCTTCAGACGGCCCCCTCACACGGCTCCCTCACGCAGGAACCTCACACGGGCCCTTCAGCCCAACCCATGCATGTTGACCAAGATGCTCCATCTGCGCTAGTCCCAATCCTTCCTCTCCATGTACCTGCCCAAGTGTGAATTTGTGGAATTCCCTGCCTCAGAAGGCAGTGGAGGCCGATTCACTGGATGCATTCAAGAGAGCGTTAGATAGAGCTCCTAGGGCTAGCGGAATCAAGGGATATGAGGAGAAGGCAGGAACGGGGTACTGATTGAGAATGATCAGCCATGATCACATTGAATGGCGGTGCTGGTTCAAAGGGCCGAATGGCCTCCTCTTGCACCTATTTCTATGTTTCTGTGTGTCTTTTAAATGTTGTTATTGTACCTGCCTCAACTACCTCCTCTGGCAGCTCGTTCCCATACATCCAAAAGCTTATCATTGTATCTCGGTACAAGTGACCATAGTGACCATTACAGTTACCACCGCCTTCTGTGTGTGAAAAGTTACCCATTAGGAACCTATTAAATCTTTTCCCTCTCATCTTAAACCTCTGCCCCCAAGTTATTGATTCCTCCACCCTAATAATAATAGATGGGTTTTTAAAATATATCTTTTGTATCTTCTGTTGGACAATCAGGGCAATGTAGGGCAGTGTAATGGCACAGCGGTAGAGTTGTTGCCTCACAACGCCAGAGACCTGGGTTTGATCCTGATCTTGGGTGCTGTCTGTATGGAATATGTGCATTCTCCCTGTGACCACGTGGGTTTTCTCCGGGTGCTCCGGTTTCCTCCCTCATCCCAAAGACTTGCGGGTTTCTCTGTTAATTGGCTTCTGCAAAAATATTGTCCCCAGTGTGTAAGATAGAACTAGTGTACGGGTGGTTATTGGTCAGCTCAGACTCGTATTCATACTTTATTAGCCAAGTATGTTTTGCAACATATGAGGAATTTGACTTGTCCCACCAATAAAAAGCAACAGGACACACAAAATACATTCTAACATGAACATCCACCGCAGTGACTCTGCCACATTCCTCACTATGATGAAAGGCAAAAAAAAAAAAGTTTGATCTCTTCCCTTCCTTGTCCTCCCACGGTCGGGGGCCTCGAGCCTTCTGTTGACGGGACGATCTTGACTCGCGTAGCCGGCGGCGTTTGGGCCCTGGCGTCGGGGCGACCAAGCTCCCGCATTGGTGGGGGGGATCTCAGCTCCCCAGCGCTGGGCTCGGTGGGTCAAAGGGCCAGTTTCCACACTGTATCTCTAAACTAAACTAACGTGTAAGATGGCGTACGATAGATAAGTTTGTATCTATGAGGTTGCTGGAGCACAACACAATATACTTGGTGGAAGAGTTACTGATGACTGTGGCAGCTTGGTGTTTGTCTTTAGCCATGCATGTCCACCCACAAAGCACTGCAGACAATTCCATAACACAACCACAGTGAGTGCAAACAGGTTTGCAGACGTTACATCTGCAGAACCCGCGTAATCTCTTTACTCTTTAACCCGGTCATTCAGTTGAACACTGCACGAACAACAATCTTTCTTCAAAGCATATTCTGTGACATGTTGCTGTTCAGTTTGGTAATTGGGGCTATCGAACTGGCCATCCACTTGGCACTATAAATTCAATTTAGCTTTGTTTAATTTTCTTATAAAGTTGCCTTACTGTGGCAGATAAACTGTCCACAAAACACACAGTTGGTGTGAATATTTTTCGATCAGCACCAGATTATAAGATTATGAGGCAGGAGGCCTCATTAGAGGCAGGAAACATGTTCCCAATGTTGGGGGAGTCCAGAACAAGGGGCCACAGTTTAAGAATAAGGGGTAGGCCATTTAGAACGGAGATGAGGAAGAACTTTTTCAGTCAGAGAGTGGTGAAGGTGTGGAATTCTCTGCCTCAGAAGGCAGTGGAGGCCAGTTCGTTGGATGCTTTCAAGAGAGAGCTGGATAGAGCTCTTAAGGACAGCGGAGTGAGGGGGTATGGGGAGAAGGCAGGAACGGGGTACTGATTGAGAGTGATCAGCCATGATCGCATTGAATGACGGTGCTGGCTCGAAGGGCTGAATGGCCTACTCCTGCACCTATTGTCTATTGTCTATTGATAGGAGCAGAATTAGGCCATTCGGCCCATCAAGTCTACACCATTCAATCACGGCTGATCTATCTCTCTCTCCTAATCCCATTCTCCAGCCTTCTCTGACACCTGTACTAATCAAGAATCCATCTATCTCTGCTTTAAAAATATCCACTGACTTGGCCTCCACAGCCTTCTGTGGCAAAGAATTCCACAGATTCACCACCCTCTGACTAAAGAAATTTCTCCTCATCTCCTTCCTAAAAGAACGTCCTTTAATTCTGAGGCTGTGACCTCCGGTCCTAGACTCTCCCACTAGTGGAAACATCCTCTCCACATCCAGTTTATCCAGGCCTCTCACTATTCTGTACGTTTCGGTGAGGTCCCCTCTCACAAGGGCTGAGGTTGCCATTCCTCTGTGTGTCTGGGCTGCTGACCAGGTGTGATTGGACATTCAGTTTGAGATGGCGGTGACTCTCTGGTAGTTGTGTTCTAACTTCACTTCCTGATTATTTAATATTTTGGACCGTTCTACCTCCTTTAGTCAGAGGGTGGTGAATCAGTGGAATTCTTTGCCACATAACGCTGTGGAGGCCAAGTCAATGGATATATTTAAGGCAGAGATTGATGGGTTCTTGATTAGTACGGGTGTCAGGGGTTATGGGGAGAAGGCAGGAGAATGGGGTTAGGAGGGAGAGATAAATCAGTCATGATTGAATGGCGGAGTAGACTTGATGGGCCGAATGGCCTAATTCTGCTCCTATTGTTTATGACCTTATGATCTTATGACCTGTGAATTAATCAGCCAGAGCTTCCTGCACCACTGTGCTGCACAAATTATTTGATGAAGAACTGCAAATGTGGACTTAGCCCAGACCATCACACAAACCAACCTCCCTTCCATTGACTCCATCTACACCTCACGCTGCCTCGGCAAGGCCAGCAGCATAGTCAAGGACGATTTGCATCCTGGTCACTCCCTCTTCTCCCCTCTCCCATCGGGCAAGAGGTACAGAAGTGTGAAAACACACACCTCCAGATTCAGGGATGATTTCTTCCCAGCTGTTATCGGGCAACTGAACCGTTCTCTCACCAACTAGAGAGCGGTCCTGAATGACTGTCCCACTCTTTGGAGACCCTCAGACTATCTTTGATCAGACCTTACTAGCCTTTATCTTGCATTAAACTTTATTCCCGTTATCATGTATCTGTACACTGCGGACGGCTCAATTGTAATCGGGTATTGTCTTTCCACTGACTGGTTAGCACGCAACAAAAGCTTTTAACTGTACCTCGGTACACGTGACAATAAACTAAACTCAAGCTCAAGCGCTTGTGAATGTGACGAACATTCTACAGTTTAGGAATGTGCCTGCTTTTCTTCTCTCCCCACAGTAATCTTCCCATGTAGTTTGCCTTGGCTTTGCCCCATCCAACCCTCGCTTCTGTCCCTTATTTTGCAGGTCGGGTTCATTGTCAATTGTTTATCAAGTCCTGGAGGCCAACTTACAACTAGCACATGCTTCACACAAAAAGCACTCTTTGTATGGCATCCGATCAGCAAGTCTAACTCGTGATTTGCTTTTTTCCTTTTCTTCGTATCCTAGCCCTGATGCTAATTGTATCTGGGCAGATATTTACTAATCAGACAGCAAGCAGGGGGGAAGCTTGGTTTCTGCTGCTCGAGTTGTCAAAAACAGATTGAACATCATCCCGGGGCCATCATTTTCTATGTTTCTTTTATTTACCTTATGGGAGAAGGTTAACCTTGATGTTTGGTAGCTCCCAGATCACCAGACATGCTATAATTCCAATCTACTCTGGTTGATAATACTGTATGTTTATCGGATAAGCTATTTTTAAATTTTTATTTGGTTGATTGATTTTTTTCCGTGATTCCTCTTGGTAATATAGACTGCTTGATGGTTTTAGAGATGCAGCATGGAAACAGGCCCTTCGGCCCACTGAGTCCATGCTAACCATCAATCACCCGTTCACACTAGTTCTCTGTTCTCCCACTTTCTCGTCCACTCCCTGCACACTGGGCGGCAATTTCCAGGGGGCCGATTATCCTACAAACCCACACATCTTTGGGATGTGGGAGGAAACCGGAGCACCTGGAGAAAACCCTCGCAGTCATAGGGAGATGACCGTGGGCGGCACGGTGGCGCAGCGGTAGAGTTGCTGCCTTACAGCGAATGCAGCGCCGTCGACTCAGGTTCGATCCTGACTACGGGTGCTGTACTGTACGGAGTTCTCCCCGTGACCTGCGTGGGTTTTATCCGAGATCTTCGGTTTCCTCCCACACTCCAAAGACGTACAGGTATGTAGGTTAATTGGCTGGGCAAATGTAAAAACTGTCCCTAGTGTGTGTAGGATAGTGTTAATGTGCGGGGATCGCTGGGCGGCGCAGACCCGGTGGGCCGAAGGGCCTGTTTCTGCGCTGTATCTTTAAATCTAAATCTAAAGAACGTACAAACTCCACACAGACAGCACCCGATGTCAGGATCAAACCCGGGTCTCTAGTGCGGGGATCTAGGCAGTGGCTCTGCATTGTTTAATTTTCCCCACGATGCAAAATGCTTAGGGCTATCTAAACTATTTTCTTTTGCCAAGGGATGGTAATGCTGCAAACTTGAAAATTTTATTCCTTTGGTCAGAACTGCGAAGGTTGCGCTAATTGTGCTAAAGTTAACACTCGGAGGTGTTCTGTGGCAAACTTAAGACGGTTAAATGCTCCAACGGTAAATTCCAACAAAACGGCAACATTTAGGTGTTGGAGGTTCCTCTCCTCATTGGCCATATTTCTCCATCATCTGAAGATCCGATCCGATCCGAAACATTCTCAGTCCATTCCCTCCACAGATGCCGCCTGACCTGCTGAGTTCCTCCAGCACTTTGTGTTTTATCCACATTTCAGCACCTGCAGTCTGTTGACACAGTGTGAATCAACAGGATATTCAGCATTATTGTTGTATTTTGCACCTATTTTCCTACTTATGTTACATGGATAGAAGTACAATGGCATTAAATCCATTTCCTGGAATCCCACAATGTAAATTTACACTGTGTGTTTCTACCAGTGTAAGTCATGCAGTCACAAGGTTACTAATGTTGGAACTAAGGTGAAAGGTTTGTTGTGAGTTTACATTGGCCGCCAGTGAATGGAATTGAATTGAATTGAATTGGATTGAATAGATGTCATTAACCAAGTATGTACACGTACAAGGAATGTGCCTTGGTGCTCCGCTCGCAGGTAACAACACGACATACAGTAGACAATTAAGAACAACACATTATAATTTACACATGTGAAGAATGAAATAAAATACCAGAGTGAAAGGAGGCTGCAGACGTTCGGTTGTTGAGTAGAGCTATTGCTCCTGGACGAAGATCTCTTGCTGTGGCCGATATCTTTAATAAAAATATTTTCTTAAAATGTATTTTCAGAAACATGGGTTGTGCCAAATCGAAAGACTCTGTGGACTTGCATGAAAAAAGCGTAAATGATCCCGTAAGCAAATCCCAAACTTATGTGAAAGACCCCACTTCCAACCATCGTGTAAGTACAAATAGAAATACAATCTAAGGTCATTCTTCAACCACTCAAAACGCTTAACATCTTCCAGATAATTTTATTTCTATGTTAATGAATGCCAATGCCATACTAACTGTGTGCAAGTGTGCCTACAGTCATAATCGTAGGGTGATACAGCGTGGAAACAGGCCCTTTGGCCCAACTTGCCCACACCGGCCAACGTGTCCCAGCTACACTAGTCCCACCTGACCGTGTTTGGTCCATATCCCTCCAAACCTGTCCTATCCATGTACCCGTCTAACGGTTTCTAAAATGTTGGGATAGTCCCTGCCTCAACGACCTCCTCTGGCAGCTTGTTCCATACAACTTGCCACCTGCCCATTCCCTGCACAGATGCCTTGTTCCTCCAGCACTGAGTGTTTGTATCTCTCTATCCTTGCCTGACCTAGGCCCTGAGCAGAGTGGATGTTGCTCTTGTACAAGGGGGAGATAAGTTCATACGTTCCAGGGGCAGAAGTAGGCCATTCAGCCCATCAAATCTATTCTGCAATTGAATCACGGCTGATCTATCTTTCCCTCTCAACCCCATTCTCCTACCTCCTCTCCATGACCCCTGACACCCGCACTAATCACTGTCGTGTCCCTTTGGTCTCGTTATTGGGACAAGTCAGGAACAAGCTGGAAATCTTATCATTGTTACTTTTTTTGCATATCTGTCATTCATTGTCCTTTATCTCTCGACATCATCGCATATATCTCTCGTTTCCCTTATCGCTAACCAGTCTGAAGAAGGGTCGCGACACGAAACATCACCCATTCCTTCTCTCCAGAGATGCTGCCTTTCCCGCTGAGTTACTCCAGCATTTTGAGTCTTTTCTGAGTCTTGAGTGAATTATTATCCGACTCCATGCTGTCGGGGGGCTGTTCAGATATTATCTTCCCTCCTCCTGTCCAAAAGCAGCCTCCACATTGCCGTCTGGGGTGTCTGTGTCTGGCACCTTCCCTGTAGTTCACCCTGACCCTGCTGTACCTCCACTATCGGTGTGGAGAGATCACGTCCGTTACAAACAACATTCTTTAACATTGACTCCCCTCTCTCCACAATCATCTACCTCCCTTCCTCGTTCCCCCTGGAGGTGAGGCTGTGTTTTTGTTTGTGTGTTGGGGGGGAACGGTGCCGATATCTTTACTACAAGCGGCAGATTGTCGGGACTATGACTTGGATGAAGGGATTAAAAGTACCATTAGCAAATTTGCAGATGATACAAAGCTGGGTGGTAGCGTGAACTGTGAGGAAGATGCTATGAGGTTGCAGGGTGACTTGGACAGGTTGTGTGAGTGGGCGGATGCATGGCAGATGCAGTTTAATGTGGATAAGTGTGAGGTTATCCACTTTGGTGGTAAGAATAGGAAGGCAGATTATTATCTGAATGGTGTCAAGTTAGGAACAGGGGACGTACAACGACCCCGTGACCTGCGTGGGTTTACTCCGAGATCTTCGGTTTCCTCCCACACTCCAAAGACGTACAGGTATGTAGGTTAATTGGCTGGGTAAATGTAAAAATTGTCCCTAGTGGGTGTAGGATAGTGTTAATGTACGGGGATCACTGGGCGGCACGGACTTGGAGGGCCGAAAAGGCCTGTTTCCGGCTGTATGTATATGATATGATATGATATGAACGAGATCTGGGTGTCCTAGTGCATCAGTCACTGAAAGGAAGCATGCAGGTACAGCAGGCAGTGAAGAAAGCCAATGGAATGTTGGCCTTCATAACAAGAGGAGTTGAGTATAGGAGCAAAGAGGTCCTTCTGCACTTGTACAGGGCCCTAGTGAGACCGCACCTGGAGTACTGTGTGCAGTTTTGATCTCCAAATTTGAGGAAGGATATTCTTGCTATTGAGGGCGTGCAGCGTAGGTTTATTAGGTTAATTCCTGGAATGGCAGGATTGTCATATGTTGAAAGACTGGAGCGACTAGGCTTGTATACACTGGAATTTAGAAGGATGAGAGGAGATCTTATCGAAACGTATAAGATTATTAAGGGGTTGGACACGTTAGAGGCAGGAAACATGTTCCCAATGTTGGGGGAGTCCAGAACCAGGGGCCACAGTTTAAGAAATAAGGGGTAGGCCATTTAGAACTGAGATGAGGAAAAACCTTTTCAGTCAGAGAGTTGTAAATCTGTGGAATTCTCTGCCTCAGAAGGCAGTGGAGGCCAATTCTCTGAATGCATTCAAGAGAGAGCTAGATAGGGCTCTTAAGGATAGCGGAGTCAGGGGGTATGGGGAGAAGGCAGGAACGGGGTACTTTTGAGAATGATCAGCCATGATCACATTGAATGGCAGTGCTGGCTTGAAGGGCCGAATGGCCTACTGCTGCACCTATTGTCTATTGTCTATTGACTATAGTTTAACTCTCCTTCCCCGTGGATTAAATTGTTGATTGTGTTTTAATTATTTAAAATTGAGTTAAATTGTTGCTGAGAACGGAAACCTTGTCTTCTCCGCTTTGTCTTGTTTTTATTGGCTGGTCATAAGTCAAGCAATCTCAGAAAGTTTAGGCTTCGAGTTGATTAAAAGGAAATTAAAATCTTCTCAGCAGAAAGAAAGGTTAACATGAAGGATTGAAGGGAGTTGTACAACTGAGAAACAGAGAATAATCCTATTTACCTCCGCTCGGCCTGAATCCTGCAATGCCTTGCCTAGTCGAGTGCAAAGGTAATAGAGCAGAGCAAGATAGACCACTCTGTCGAAATCACCTATACTGAAGTGTAGAACGCAAAGGAGCCATTTTAGTAAGCAAAACCCGCCGTTCGCTCTGCCTCTCGCAGTGTGATCGGTGTTTTGGGGGAACAGTATGTGGGATGATACCATAAAAATGCAGAATATATCTCATCTATCAATTCACAGATTTTTGTTATTTTTCTTTTAAAATGTTTCTGCAAGTTTCTGCCTACTAAAATGGCGCTGTGACGTACTACGTTTTTAGGGTCGAGTGGTCTATCTTTCTCTGCTCTATTATCTTTGGTCAAGTGCTTGTCTAAATGTCTCTTGTGCAATATATGGTGTGCTTGCCTTCATTGCCGGGGGCATTGAGTATAGGAATATAAGATTCAGGAAGTCATGATGCAGCTCTGTCCGACTTTGGTTAAGCCACATTTGGAGTATTGCGTGCAGTTCTAGTCACCCCCATTACAGGCAGGATGTTTTCAAGAGAGCGTTAGATAAAGCTCTTTGGGCCAACGGAATCAAGGGATACGTGGAGAAAGCAGGAACAGGGGTCTGATTCTGGATGATCAGCCATGATCATATTGGATGGCGGTGCTGGCTCGAAGGGCTGAATGGCCTCCTCCTGCACCTATTTTCTATGTTTCTATGTGGAGGCTTTGTAGGAGGTTTACCAGAATGTTGCCTGGATCAGAGAGTTTCACCGACAGGGAGAGGTTGGATAGACATGGATTGTTTTCTCTGGAACATCTGAGGCTGAGGGGAGACTTGATAGAAGTGTATAAAATTAGGAGAGGCATTGATAGGGTAGACAGTCTGAACCTTTTTCCCAGAGTGAAAATGCCCAACATGAGAGGGCACAGCTTTAAGGTGAGAGGAGGAAAGTTTAATGGAGACACAGTGCTGGAGTAACTCAGCGGGTCAGGCAGCATCTCTGGAGAACATGGATAGGTGACATTTCACAGAGTGCTGGAGTAACTCAGTAGGCCAGGCAGTATCTCTGGGGATCATGGATAGGTGACGTTTCACAAAGTGCTGGAGTAACTCAGTGGGTCAGGCAGCATCTCTGGAGAACATGGACAGGTGACGTTTGTTGTCAGGACCCTTCTTCAGACCCTTCTTGGGGCTTTGGGTTTGAACAGAAATCTGTCTGAATTATTTTAATTGATCCTGCATTTTTGTTCAATTCAACATTCTTTCTTCTGTTTCAATTTGTTGGATGGTTCTTTGTACTTTGAATGAAAAGGTTTGTCTGTTTTGTACAATCAAAAACCGTGGTTGAAGAATTTACCTTAAATTGAAATAAGGGTGGGAAAGTGGGGTGTGGGTAAGGTACATCTTCATTGCAATAACTCAGTCCAGGGCAGTATTTATACACCCCAACATTGTGTTAATTCTTAATGCTTTCATAGAATCTTAATACAAAATAGTTGTGGAAATATGTGGATCAAATATTAAAACGTATTATGACAGACTTCAAACCTGTACTAAAACATTGGAATATTTATATGCAGATGACATTTTCTTTTTCTTTAGAATGCAAATAGTTTTCCTTCCATCAATAATTCTTCTTCAGGAGGTATGTATGAAATCCTAATTCCTGGTTATATCTGTCTATCATTTAACTCAGTCTCATTAGTGGCCAATGTCACTGGAAATGTTCTCCAGGATTAATGATGTCATTATTGATCTGACGATTGGTCAATTGATCACTGAGTGTGGTTCCCGATAACTCTGCGTCTGACAGCTTGGGTTCAAAATCCTAAAAAATAATCAATAAGGGTAAGAGATTGTTGGTGAGGTGCCACGAGGACTTAACGGGTTTCTACCAAACTTTCTCGTGCTATTTTGCCGGTGGAGTCTAATCTTCATGAATCTGATGCCCAGATTACATGTGACTGGACAGGGCGGCACGGTGGCGCAGCGGGTAGTACGGACTTTGTACGTTCTCCCTGTGACCACATGGGTTTTTGCCGGCTGCTCCACTTTCTTCCTGCACTCTAAAGACCTACAGGTTTGTAGGTTAATTGGCTTCTGTAAATTATAAGTTGTCCCTAGTGTGCAGCATGGTGCTGGGGTACGAGGTGGTCTCTGGCCAGCACGGACTCGATGGGCCGAAGGTCCTGTTTCGGCACGGTATCTCTAACGTCTAAAGTAAAACTCCTCCACTCCCTTTATCGAGAGATGTTTTTTGATCGTACACAACCACAAAGGTGCCAATGTGAGTGAATGCAGCACTCTCTGGCAGAGTCCCACCTGCTGCTGCAGGTCAGCAGTGTCTCTGAACCTTGGCAAATATCTGCACTCATTGGGTACTGTCGCTCCTCGACTTAAGATGGGGTTGCGTTCCGATAAACCCATCGTAAATCGAAAATAACGCAAGTCGAAAACGCACATCGCTAACCCGGGAAAAGATCAAAATTCAAAATTCGAAGTACAGCTTCTACTGAAGGTGTATCACCTTTGCACCAGTGTACAGTCGAGATATTGTCAGTCGAAGCATCGTAAGTCGAGGTATTTTTAAAACGGAGATTGACAGGGTCTTGATTAGGGCTGCACGGTGGCGCAGCGGTAGAGTTGCTGCCTTACAGCGAATGCAGCGCCGGAGACTCAGGTTCGATCCTGACTACGGGTGCTGTCTGTACGGAGTTTGTACGTTCTCCCCGTGACCTGCGTGGGTTTTCTCCGAGATCTTCGGCTTCCTCCCACACTCCAAAGACGTACAGGTTTGTAGGTTAATTGGCTGGGCAAATGTTAAAAAAAAAAAAATTGTCCCTAGTGTGTAGGATAGTGTTTGTGTGCGGGGATCGCTGGGCGGCGCGGACCCGGTGGACCGAATGGCCTGTTTCCGCGCTGTATCTCTAAATCTAAAAAAAATAAATCTAAAGGGGTTTCAAAAGTTACGGAGAAAAGACAGGAGAATGGGGTTCGGAGGGGAAATGGATCAGCCATGATTGAGTGGTGGAGCAGACTCGATGGGCCGAATGGCCCAATGCTGCTCCCATGTGACTGACGACCTCATGGTTTGGAGGCAGGATGTGTAAACCTGTGTTCGGCTGGGCAAGGATTATGATCCCTTGCACTTGCATCTGTCAGGCATAACCAGTCGCGATTCTAATTGCAACTGGAGGCTAAATGTGACGGGATTAAACGTGCTGTACTGTTTTCATGGAGGGGGGATTGATTGAACTCTGCTGTTTGCAGGAGTTGAAGACATGGTGGTCGTTGCACTTTATGACTATGAAGGGATCCATGAAGGGGATTTGAGCTTCAAGAAAGGAGAAAAGGTCAAAGTGATCTCGCAGTGAGTAGAGGTTGTGCGTGCGTGTGGCTGCCCGGCCTCGACGTCCACGCTGACCAAGGTGGATGGGTGGGGGGGGAGCTGAGTGGGAGTAATGATCGGTACAGGTCCACCACTGATTATCTAGCAACTGGTGGTCCGGACAAAATTTACCAGACCGCACTTGAAATCCCCCCGTCCCCCCTCCCCCCAGATGTCCCCCCGAACATGTGGCACCTTGGCCATGTGAGGCGGCCGATCTCGACTTCTGCAGCCGATCGCCGGGTCAAATTTGCCCCCCACCCCTCCAGCTGGGGGTCTGGAACCCCGGCAGATCCGTCCCCACAGCCGACTCCCGAGGCCGACTCTGTGGGCCGGGAGCTCGGACCATCGGCGGCCTAGACGGAACGTTCCGGTACCGTTGGACTCCTCTCAGAGGCCGTGACCTCTGTTGGTCTGGCAACACGGATAATCCGGAAAGGCCCTGGAATCAAGGGTGCCGGAACATCGGTGGTGGAGCTGTACCAGTCCTTCTCTGTGTGGCAGGACTGTACAGTGGCCCCTCTAAAAACTAAACGTTATTATTTTGATTTCCAGCTACGTGTCGCATATATTTATTAATCATGTGCACCGACACGTTTTCATCTACAAAGAAACATAGATGGGAACAATCCATAAATTATGTTTGTAGGCAAAATGGTAACAGATTACTAGCCACGAAGATTTAGTTTAGCAATGGATGTGCTTGCTAGCACAATCAATGTTTTTTTGTCCATTGAAGCCATAAGTAAGAGAACTATACACTTTCCCCTGATGCATGGCAAGGATTAGCAAGAAATAATGTTAGCTGCTGCAAAGCCAGAGAAATATTCGGAGTTTCCACCCAAAATCCCTGAATTTAATCTTGACTTACACAACATTGTGCACCATTGATCTGTTCCATGGTGATAGATAGACAAACATTAACTCTGATCGACATCTCAAGAAATTGTTGCTGCTTCCTCCCTGTGGCTATCAAAGTGTACAACTCCTCCCCTTCTGTCGTAGGGTAGACTGACCTCCCCCCGCTCTCCCCCAATCTTTGCACATCCCCAACCCTTTCCACTCGTCACTTTAATTTCATGTTTCATGTATCTTGTCTTTTATGACTGTTGGCAGGTCAATTTACCTTGTGGGATAAATAAAGTTCTATCATATCGTATCGTATCAGTTGTACAGGGCCCTAGTGAGACCGCACCTGGAGTACTGTGTACAGTTTTGGTCTCCAAATTTGAGGAATGGTATTCTTGCTATTGAGGGCGTGCAGCGTAGGTTTACTAGGTTAATTCCCGGAATGGCGGGACTGTCGTATATTGAAAGACTGGAGCGACTAGGCTTGTATACACTGGAATTTAGAAGGATGAGACGGGATCTTATCGAAACATATAAGATTGTTAAGGGGTTGGACACGTTAGAGGCAGGAAACATGTTCCCAATGTTGGGGGAGTCCAGAACAAGGGGCCACAGTTTAAGAATAAGGGGTAGGCCATTTAGAACGGAGATGAGGAAAAACTTTTTCAGTCAGAGAGTTGTGAATCTGTGGAATTCTCTGCCTCAGAAGGCAGTGGAGGCCAATTCTCTGAATGCATTCAAGAGAGAGCTAGATAGAGCTCTTAAGGATAGTGGAGTCAGGGGGTATGGGGAGAAGGCAGGAATGGGGTACTGATTGAGAATGATCAGCCATGATCACATTGAATGGAGGTGCTGGCTCGACGGGCCGAATGGCCTACTCCTGCACCTATTGTCTATTGTCTATTGCATCGTAAACCAGATCCACAGCTTCTGTGGCTTCTTTGTTAACTTTAGAAGAGACCCATCTCCACTCTTTCCCACCATTTCCAGGTTACTTACAGAGTACTTGCGAATAGTGAAAGGCCAGCATAGAGTGGATGTGTAGAGGTTGTTTCCACTAGAGCTCACAGCCTCAGAATTAAAAGACATTCTTTTAGGAAGATGAGGAGGAATTTCTTTAGTGAATCTGTGGAATTCTTTGTCACAGAAGGCTGTGGAGGCCAAGTCAATGGATATTTTTAAGGCAGAGATAGATGGATTCTAGATCAGGTGTTATGGGGTGAAGGCAGGAGAATGGGGGTTAAGAGGGAAAGGTAGATCAGCCATGATTGAATGGCAGAGTAGACTTGATGGGCTGAATGGCCTAATTCTGTTCCTAACACTTATGAAGTTATGAACTTACGAGGAGTGCTAGTAACATTCACATGTAAAGAACATCGACATATTGCTTCACAAGATATTGGTGTGAGGTGGCATCCAGCTGAGTTGTACGTGGTAACTGCACAAATAAACCCGACTCGGCAAATTGTCTTTCTTTTTTGTTTCAGACAAGAGGAATGGTGGCTGGGATTATCTTTAGCAACCAATCAGGAAGGTTATATTCCAAGTAACTATTTTGCCAAAGATAACTCGCTGGAAACTGAAGAGTAAGTATCCATGAAATGTTTGCATTTATAACTTAAAGCGGATAGAGGCAGCTTCCATGGTTACTTTTCCCACAGTTGATATTTTCTCCCAAGTAGTTGAATAAATGAATGAATGAATGAGTTTATTGGCCAAATACATACACATACAAGGAATATGTCTTGGTGATGGTTTGTAGTACGGAAACAATAGTTATTTACAAGTGCCAATCTCTCTTTTCACTTTCTGCCGCTATTGTTTTACGTTGGGAAGGGCGCAGAGGAGATTCACCAGACTGCTACCTGGACCTGTGGGCTTGAGATATCAGGAGAGGTTGGATAGGCTGGAACGACTTTCTTTGGAGTGTAGGAGGCTGAGGGATGTCCTTGCTGCGGTGTACAAGATCTTGAGGGGCATGGAATAGTGAACCTTCACATTTCCTTTTCTCCAGAGTAGAGGATTGTCCAACAAGAGGGTATTGGCTTAAGATGAGAGGGGAGAGATTACAAGGGACCTCTTTTTCACCCAGAGACTGGTACAGGTGCTCCTCAACGTATGTTCCGAGAAAGCCATTGTAAACCAAAAATATCCTAATTCGAAATGCATTTAATACACCTGATCACGTGGCCGGAAGCGAGCGGTGGCTCGCTATGGGTTGCTACCATTTACACCATCGCAAAGTTGAAATATTTGTAAGTCGGAGCATCGTAAGTCAGGGAGCATCTGTACATATTTGGAAGCTATACAATTGGAACTTAAAAAAGGCATTTGGACAAATATACAGATAGGTATTTATTCACAAAATGCTGGAGTAACTCAGCAGGTCAGGCAGCATCTCGGGAGAGAAGGAATGGGTGACGTTTTGGGTCGAGACCCTTCTTCAGACTGGTCACCCATTCCTTCTCTCCCGAGATGCTGCCTGATCTGCTGAGTTACTCCAGCATTTTGTGAATAAATACCTTTGATTTGTACCAGCATCTGCAGTTATTGTCTTATATCTCTTAATATACAGATAGGTATGGTTTACAGGGCTATGGGGCAAATGTAGGCACATGGTTTTACCAACTTGGTCGACATAGCCAAGATGTGCCGAAGAGCCTGCCTGCTTCTGTGCCGTACAGCTCAATTTCTCTGATCGTCTCAAACTTTTAATTGCGAGGGAGGTGGAGTGTGTTGGAATGCAGCAAATGGAGATAGCCTAATAGTGCCATATCAACGCTAAAATAATCAGATGTTAGAAAGTAAAAATAATTGGGAAATATTAGAAACATTCAGCGGGTCTGGCAGCATCTGTGGAAAGAAAAGCCGTTCATGTTTCAGGGCAGAGTCGCTTCTAAGAACCTGATGATTGGAAATGATTGGACATTTTCTTGGAACTGCAACAGTCCAGGACTGCAATACTGCATTGGGTCCAGTAACACGATATTCTGCACTCTGGGATTTTTCTCTTTGCCCTTTCGTTGTTCTTGTGTGTGGCTTGAATGTGTAGTCTTATCTGATTCGATTGGAGAGCAGGCAAACAAAAGCCTTTCTCTGTACCTCGATACATTTGACATTAATAAACCAATATTACTGTTAACTTTATTTCCCTTTTTAAATTTTTTTAAACTTTTTCTCTCTTGCTGATGTTGCCTGAGCCACTTGAGGTTTTCCGTTTGTCTTTCACTGTTACTCCCACAATGGTTTCACCACTGCTGCCAAAATGTTCTAATGCTCTTGTGTTGTGTTAAGAATGGTTATCTTTACAAAGTGGCCGTTTGGGCATCTGCACTGCCATTAAACGCAATTTAAATGTGGCGCTCCACTGGAGAATCTTCAGAGGTTTGCTCTGATGAATGTGGTAAAAGTGCTGGATTAACTGGATGTAAACTTTTCTCCCGAGTTTGAATTAGGAAATACTGCCCCTCGGGTGATGTGAAACTATCGCCCATCTGTCAATCCCGCTGTTGTCAAAGTCCTGTGGTACTTGGGCGGCTAGTTAGAGCCGCTGCCTCACAGCGCCAGAGACCCTGGTTCGATCCTCACCTCGGGTGCTGTCTGTGTGGAGTTCACACGTTCTCCCTGTGACTGCGTGTATTTCCTCTAGGTGCTCCGGTTTCTTTCGACGTTGTAAATGCGTGCGGGTTTGTAGGTAAATTGGCCCTGTGTAGACTTCCCCCAGTGTGCAGGGAGTGGATGAGAAAGTGGGATAACATAGAACTGGTGTGAAGGTCGGAGTGGACTCGGTGGGCCGAATGGCCTGTTTCCATGCTGTACCTTTCAATCAATCATGAGTGAATGAACATGAGAAGTAAGTTTTCCTAATATCCTGGGCAACATTTCTTGATTAGCCTCAGCAAAAAGAGCCAGTTTATTTCCCTAACTATGTACAAATCAGGAGCACATGGAGTCATTGAGCCGTATAGACGGAAACAGGCCCTTCAGCCCACCTTCTTCATGCCAACCACGTTGGCATTCTGGGCTAGTCCCATTTTGCCTGCATTTGGCCCATTGCCCTCTAAATCCTTCCGATCCATATATTTGTTTAAGAAGGAACTGCAGATGCTGGTTTAAACCAAAGACAGACACAGAGTGCTGGAGTAACTCAGCGGGACAGGCAGCATCTCTGGAAAGAAGGAATGGGTGACGTTTCAGGTCGAGACCCTTCTTCAGTGGTTAGGGATCAGGGAAATGAGAGGTATAGACAGTGATGTGGAGAGATAAAGAACAATGAATGAAAGATATGCAAAAAAGTTACGACTGTACGGCGTTTGTACGTTCTCCCCGTGACCGCGTGGGCTGCTCCAGTTTCCCTCCACACACCAAAGATGTAGTCTTTGTAGGTAATTGGCTTTGGTAAACTTGTAAATTGTCCCGAGTGCGATAGTCTTAGTGTATGGGGTGATCGATGGTCGGCACGGACTCAGTGGGCCGAAGGGCCCTTTTTCCACTCTGTATCTCTAAACTAACTGACACTAAATGTGACATCAAGAAGGCAGCTCACCCCTGCCTACTCAGTTACAGATCCTGAACAAAAATATGTGGGGACACAAACACACAAACGCACACACACACGCACACACACGCACACACACGCACACGCATGCACGCACGCACGCACACACCCACACACACACGCGCACACGCACACACACACCCACACACACGCGCACACCCACACACACACGCGCACACGCACACACACACCCACACACACGCGCACACCCACACACACCCCCACACACGCACACACGCTCAAGTGAAGGTATGTTTCAATGTACTAACGCGTGCAAAAAGAGGCAGTGAAGACGAAGTTCTTGAACTGACACATGTTCTGTGTATTCTATTCAAGCTGGTTCTTCAAAGGTGTCAGCCGAAAGGATGCAGAGAGACAACTTCTGGCATCCGAGAATAAAATTGGTTCATTTATGATCCGAGACAGTGAAACGACCAAAGGTGAGCACTTTGTATATGATTCACAGTAACGGCATGTTCCCAGCGATATTTAACCATCGTAAGGGGCCGTAAAACTGTACAGTAGTTCCTGGCTGTCATACAGAACAAATCATCTGGAGTAAGACACAAAATGTTGGAGTAGCTCAACGGGACAGGACATCTGGAATAATAGACAATAAGTGCAGGAGGAGGCCATTCGGCCATTCGAGCCAGCACCGCCATTCAATGTGATCATGGCTGATCATTCTCAATCAATACCCCATTCCTGCCTTCTCCTCATACCCCCTGACTTTGCTATCCTTAAGAGCTCTATCTAGCTCTCTCTTGAATGCATTCAGAGAATTGGCCTCCACTGCCTTCTGAGGCAGAGAATTCCACAGATTCACAACTCTCTGACTGAAAAAGTTTTTCCTCATCTCCGTTCTAAATGGCCTACCCCTTATTCTTAAACTGTGGCCCCTTGTTCTGGACTCCCCCAACATTGGGAACATGTTTCCTGCCTCTAACGTGTCCAACCCCTTAATAATTTTATACGTTTCGATAAGATCCTATTGATAATAGGTAGAGTTACTGCCTCACAGCACCAGAGGTTCGATCCTGACCTCTGCCGGGAGTTTGCACATTCTCCCTGTGACCTCCCACAACCAAAGACATGTGGGTTTGAAGATTAATTGTCTTCTTTAAATTGCCCCCAGTGTGTGGGCAGTGGATGAGGCAGTGGGATAGCATAGAACTAGTGTGAACAGGTGATCGATGGTCGGTGTGGACTCGATGGGCCGAAGGGCCTTTTTCCCTGCTGCATCTTTTAATGAATTCAAATTTCTAATTCCTTTACTCCTAAGTGTAAATTTTGAACTTTAATAGAATAAACTTTAAATGTTTGTGCATTTGTACGCTGCCTATTATTATAAGGCCTTACTTTGGAAGAGATATTCTCAGAATGGAGATATGGTGGAAAATCACTTACAACTTGTTTAAAAATGTATAGTGGTGGACAAAAATATATGTATTTTTAGTGATAGGAGCAGAATTAGGCCATTCGGCCCTTCAAGTCTACTTCGCCATTCAATCATGGCTGATCTATTTCTCCCTCTCAACCCCATTCACCTGCCTTCTCCCCATAACCCCTGACACCCATAACAATGAAGAATCCATCTATCTCTTCCTTAACAATATCCATTGGCTTGGCCTCCACAGCCTTCTGTGGCAAAGAATTCCACCACCCTCTGACTAAAGAAATTCCTCCTCATCTCCTTCCTAAAACAACGTCCTTTCATTCTGAGGCTGTGACCTCTGGTCCTAGACTCTCCCACCAGTGGAAACATCCCCTCCACATCCACTCTATCCAGGCCGCTCACTACTTGATATACAGAAAATTGGGCGGCACGGTGGCGCAGTGGTAGAGTTGCGGCCGTACAGCGAATGTAGCGCCGGAGACTCAGGTTCGATCCTGACTACGGGCGCCAATCTGTAGGGAGTTTGTACGTTCTCCCCGTGACCTGCGTGGGTTTTCTCCGAGATCTTCGGTTTCCTCCCACACTCCAAAGACGTACAGGTATGTAGGTTAATTGGCTGGGCAAATGTAAAAATTATCCCTAGTGTGTGTAGGATAGTGTTAATGTGCGGGGATCGCTGGGCGGCGCGGACCCGGTGGGCCGAAGGGCCTGTTTCTGCGCTGTATCTCTAAATCTTAAAAAAAACATTTTTAATTGCTTTGATGTGGATGTTGATATTATTGGGTATTATTGATATTATTGGGTATCATAGTTGAGTTTGATTGGGTGCTAACATCTCTCCCCGTGTGTGCATTAGGTAGTTATTCCCTCTCTGTTCGAGATTCCGACCCAGCGACTGGCGACACGGTGAAACATTACAAGATCCGTACTCTGGACAATGGCGGCTTTTACATCTCTCCTCGAAACACCTTCACCGACCTCATTGAGCTGGTCAATCATTACAAGCGTGAGTAGTTGTTGTGTTGTCAAGCAGCCTTGTTGCATCGGGCTGTTCTGTGGGATAAGGTTTTACACTCACAGGGAGCTCGTCTAGGGGTTGCCAACTATCTCACTCCCAAATACGGGACAAGGTGATGTCACCGCCCCGCGCCCCACGTGACCTCACCCAGCCAGCGGCCACGTGCTCCCGCTCCACCAATGGCGGCCGCCCGGGCCGTGAGGCGGGTTGCTACGCGACCTCCGTCAGGCGAACACACTCGGTCCGGCTCCCCGAACACACTCCGTTAGCCTACACTGTCCCGGCCTACAGCGGACCCCGGGCCTAATACGGGACAAGGGCGGTCCCGTACGGGACAAACCAATTTAGCCCAATATAGGGGATGTCCCGGCTAATACGGGACAGTTGGCAACCCAAGGCCCGTCTGAAATAGTCACCTCCCAACAACCTGGTCGTGGTGGCATGTTATTGTTCAGCACCTCCTTTAATCCGAACATAATTACCAGAGTGTACTTGAAATCCCCTCCAACACCCCCCCCCCCCCCCCCCCCCCGGAAGTCTCCCTGAAAATGTGTCGCCCAGGTCGGGCGAGGCGGCCGATCTCGACCTCATCGGGACTTCCGCGGCCGGTTGGCGGGTGGACTCTGCCCCCTGCGGCCGGGGCTCTGGAACTCCGGCCCGGCCCGAGCCGGCAGATCCGTCCCCATGGCCAACTCCCGAGGCCCACTTTGCGGGCCGGTATCTCGGCCCCTCGGCGGAACGTTCCGGTACTGTTGAACCTCTTGGTGACCTCTGTTGGTCCGGCAAGACGGATAATCCAGAAAGGCTCTAGAACCAAGGGTGGCGGAAAACCAGTGGTGGAGCTGTGCTGTTGCCAACGTACAGTATTGAGGTGGAAGCCATGTTCGTGAAAGAAAGGGGACATCTCTGTTGCCCCAGAGTGGAACGCCTTATCTATGGAGAGGATGCGGTCGAGATAGAGAAACAGGGAGTTGGGGACAAGTCCCTGCAAGAGGCAGGATGGGAAGATGTGTAGTCCAGCTAACCGCTGCTCCCCCTCTGTGTCATTGACTTCTCCAACTTTAGATAGTTCCTCTGTCCCTCTCTTCCCCTCCCCTTCCCAGATCTCCCTCTATCTTCCTGTCTCCACCTATATCCTTCCTTTGTCCCACCCCCCTGACATCAGTCTGAAGAAGGGTCTCGACCCGAAACGTCACCCATTCCTTCTCTCCCGAGATGCTGCCTGACCCGCTGAGTTACTCCAGCATTTTGTGAATAAAAGCCGCGAGTCAGTGGGCTTGTGGTGGATGCCCAGGCAGAGTGTGTCTCCTGAGATGAAGACAGTCCAGGCAGCATCTCCCGGGAACATGGATCGGGGAGGTTTTGGACCAGGGCCCTTCAGATTGATTGCAGTAGGGGAGGACAAAGCTGGAAGAGAGGTGGGGGTGAGACAAAGAAAGGCAAGTGATAGGTGGATACAGGAAAGGTGGTGTGTTGACGAGATGGTTGGATAATGGCGAGTGACGGGGGGGAAATCAAAAGGTGGTGAGGTAAGGAGAGAAGAAATGTGAAGCCGGAGGAAGGAATACAGGGGGGGAGGGGTCAGGGGGCAGGGTTGGTGTTGATTAGTTGCCGTTTGTTCGTATTCATTCCTTGCCGTGCTGAATGTGGAAGGGCCATTCAGAAGCCTAGTAACGGAGGGATGGAGCTGTTCCTGAGCCTGGTGGTGCTGGTCTCAAGCTTCTGTATCTTCTGCCCGATGAGAGAGTGGTGGAAGAGAGGTGAGCTGGGTGGGGAATGTCTTTGATTGCAACAGAGAAAGTGGCTGTAAACTATCAGCATCCAGTGAGAATTGTTGATGAGCTGTATCAGATTGTTGAGTGCAGGACATATGACTGGTCACTAAAGGGCAGTACAAACACTTAACCTCTCCGCACATCATGTGCGTGTCATCTGTGCTCATGCTTTCCTCTGGTCCTCACCAGTTCGAAGATCAATTAGTCACAGATGCTGATATTGTTCTTGTCTATTCTCAACACGAGCCTCGTGACCACGATTACCAGCTGGCATTCTTCTCCCCCCCAATGAGCAGACCAAGGGGACGGTTTGTGCCAGAAGCTGACAAAGGCGTGCCGCAGTGAGAAGCCGCAGAAACCGTGGGAGAAAGATGCCTGGGAGATACCGAGAGATTCCCTGCGACTGGAGAGGAAGCTCGGAGCTGGGCAGTTTGGAGAAGTATGGCTGGGTAAGTCCCATTCTCACTTCACTTTAGACTTTACAGGTACAGCAAGGAGCAGTACCCCCGGCCCACCGAGTCCGCGCCGACCAGCGAACACTAGCACCGGCCTACACAGTGTACAATTTGCAGAAGCCAATTAACTTACAAACCTGTACGTCCTTGAAGTGTGGGATGAAACCGAAGCATCCGGAGAAACCCACAGGGAGAACGTACAAACTCCGTACAGACAGCACCCGTAATCAGGATCGGACCCAGTACTCCAACGATGCGAGGCAGCAACTCTACTGCTGCACCCCTTAATCTTCTTAAAATGACTTTAGTTAGATAGAGCTCTAGGGGCTAGTGGAATCAAGGGATACGGGGAGAAGGCAGACACGGGTACTGGTTGTGGATGGTCAGCCATGATCACCATAAATGGCGGTGCTGGCTCAAAGGGCCAAATGGCCTCCTCCTGCACTAATTTGTATGTTTCTATGACTTTCCTTTACACTAACTAGTACCTAAATGTTGATCGGATTATAGGACATGCCACTTGGTAATTATGGGGGGGCCGTAATTGTTCCAATTGTGGCTCCAGTGTCATTTAAACAGGTTGGTCGCAAGATGACTAACCTTTACTACAAGTTCCTGATATCATTTAAAGACTCTTAACAGTTCCTGATATAATTTATAGACTCTTAACAGTTCCTGATATCATTTAAAGGCTCTTAACAGTTTAGCTTCAGGTTAGCACCACAGAGAGCTCGCTGTCAGATTGCATCACAACTTGGTTTGGGTAAAGCTCCATTTCAGGTCGGGTGAACATGGGCGGTCACGGTGGCGCAGCGGTAGAGTCGCTGCCTTACAGCCAATGCAGCACCGGAGACCCGGGTTCGATCCCGACCACGGGTGCTGTCTGTACGGACCTGCGTGGGTTTTCTCCCCGTGACCTGCGTGCGTTTTCTCCGAGATCTTCGGTTTCCTCCCACACTCCAAAGACGTACAGGTTTGTAGGTTAATTGGTCTGATAAATGTAGTGGGTGTATCCTAGAGGGTAGTGTTAATGTGCGGGAATTGCTGGGCGGGGCGAACACGGTGGGGCGAAAGGAGCCGTTTCCGCAATGCATCTCTAAACTAAACTAAACATGACACTAGAGACTGAAGAAGTGTCCTGACCCGAAACGTCACCTATCCATGTTCTCCAGAGATCCACTGAGTTACTCCAGCACGATGTAGCTCTTTTTTGTAAACCAGTGTCTGCAGTTTCTTGTGTCTTTTATGACATTTGCTTAACAATGTTTAATGCTTCCAAAGATAACCTTGTGAGCTTTCTCCATTAGCACACGGCTTGGATTAGTGCAGGCAAGGCCCAGTGTTGAACCCAAGCTTCTACCGCATGTGTAGACACAAGATGCTGGAGTAACTCAGCGGGACAGGCAGCATCTCTGGAGAGAAGGAATGGGTGACGTTTCGGGTTGAGATCCTTCTTCAGACACAGACCTACGATTTAAACCAGTATCTGCAGTTCTTTCCTACACCTTTTACCACGTGTCGTCTGTAAAAGGTTTTGCCTTGGCTCAGTAACAGCATCTCCTCTGTGAAAATGTTCTGCTTCAAGCCCGTCGGCCGTTTTATCCGGCCACTAATGCCAAAGAGCCTCTAGATTTTACATAGAAACCTAGACAATAAGTGCAGGAGGAGGCCATTCGGCCCTTCGAGCCAGCACCACCATTCAATGTGATCATGGCTGATCATTCACAATCAGTACCCCGTTCCTGCCTTCTCCCCATACCCACTGACTCCGCTATCCTTAAGAGCTCTATCTAGCTCTCTCTTGAATGCATTCAGAGAATTGGCCTCCACTGCCTTCTGAGGCAGAGAATTCCACAGATTCACAACTCCCTGGGTGAAAAAGGCGTTTCCTCATCTCAGTCGTAAATGGCCGACCCCTTATTCTGAACGTGTTTTAGCTGTTGAACGTGTTTCAGTGATGCTGTCGGTCAGATGAAGTTCTGCCTTTGCTCTTGCCGTTCCGTGTGACCTCTCTAAACTTGCTTTGTCTGTGAAACTCGCAGTCTGTTCCGATCAGCTTATTCTCACAAAACTGTTGACCATCCAATTTCGCTTCCTCAGCAGGAAATAACCTTGTCTTTCATTATCAGACACTCCAGCGTTGAGCCCTGTGGCTTTGTAAATCATCACCACGCTTTCAGCTTTCCTTGTGTAGGAAGGAACTGCAGATGCTGGTTTACACCGAAGATAGGCACAAAGTGCTGGAGTAACTCAGTGGGACGGGCAGC
The DNA here is from genome assembly GCF_053455715.1 of Rhinoraja longicauda. NCBI lineage: Eukaryota > Metazoa > Chordata > Chondrichthyes > Rajiformes > Arhynchobatidae > Rhinoraja > Rhinoraja longicauda. Next base: position 35,854,760 of record NC_135974.1, read on the forward strand.
ATCTCTGGAGAAGATAGACACAAAATGCTGGAGTAACTCAGTGGGACGGGCAGCATCTCTGGAGAAGATAGACACAAAAAACTGGAGTAACTCAGTGGGACAGGCAGCATCTCTGGAGAAGATAGACACAAAATGCTGGAGTAACTCAGTGGGACGGGCAGCATCTCTGTAGAAAAGGAACAGGTGACCTTTAGGGTCGGAACTCTTCATTGGACAGAGGGTCTGGGGAAAGGGAAACTAGTCTCTCTAGGGTCTCTCCTTGAAACATCACCTATTCCTTTTCTCCAGAGATAATAGACAATAGACAATAGGTGCAGAGGAGGCCATTCGGCCCTTCGAGCCAGCACCGCCATTCAATGTGATCATGGCTGATCATTCTCAATCAGTACCCCGTTCCTGCCTTCTCCTCATACCCCCTGACTCCGCTATCCTTAAGAGCTCTATCTAGCTCTCTCTTGAATGCTGCCTGACCCACTGAGTTACTCCAACATTTTGTGTCCAACTTTCCTTTCTGCTTCAGAGTTCTTGAGTTTGGCGTGGTCTCCTAAATTCACCTCTGCCGTATCTTACACAACTGGTTTGAATCTTTCCATCCTGATTCTGGTTCAATGGTTTATTTATTTGTGAGGTGCTGGTACTGGAGGCTTTTAGATAGGGACATGGATATGCAGGGAATGGAAGGAAATGGAAGTGGGCAGCACAGTGGTGGAGTTGCTGCCTCACAGTACCAGAGACCCAGGTTCGATTCTGACTACAGGTGCTGCCTGTAAGGAGTTTGTACATTCTCCCTGTGACCGCGTGGGTTTCCTCCAGGTGCTCTAGTTCCCTCCCACATCTCCAAAGACATGCAGATTTCCAAGTTAATCGGCTTCGGTAAAGATCATAATGTGTCCGTGGTGTGTAGGATAGTCCTGGTGTACAGGGTGATCGCTGGTCGGTGAGGACTCGGTGGGCAGAAGGGCCTGTTTCCTCCCTGTATTTCACAACTTAACTAAACTAAGCTGCAGGCAGAGGAGGTGAGTTTAGCTTGGCGTCCTGGTCAGTATGGACACAGTGGGTCAGGGAGACAGGTTCTGCGTTGTTCTGTTCTGTGTTCTGTGAAGATCAAAGTCCCTTTTTCTATTCTGACATAAAATCGTCACTTTTCCCTGGTTGGTGTCTGAAACGCATCCACACTGTTGACAATATGACGTCACATTTCATTCTGCCTTGAACTTGGGACTAGTGTTGAGTGGCACCATTGGGTATCGCCAGGTCATAAGTGATAGGATAGGAATTAGGCCATTCGGCCCATCAAGTCTCCTCTGCCATTCAATCACGGCTGATCTATGTAAGAAGGAACTGCAGATGCTTGTTTAAACCGAAGATAGACCCAAAAAGCTGGAGTAACTCAGCGGGACTCAGGCAGCCTCTCTGGAGACAATAGACAATAGACAATAGGTGCAGAAGGAGGCCATTCGGCCCTTCGAGCCAGCACCTCCATTCAATGTGATCATGGCTGATCATTCTCAATCAATACCCCGTTCCTGCCTTCTCCCCATACCCCCTGACTCCGCTATCCTTAAGAGCTCTATCTAGCTCTCACTTGAATGCATTCAGAGAATTGGCCTCCACTGCCTTCTGAAGAATGGGTGACGTTTCGGGTCGAGACTCTTCTCGACCCGAAACGTCACCCATGGCTGATCTATCTCTCCCTCCTAACCCCATTCTCCTGCCTTCTCCCCATTACCTCTGACACCCGTACTAATCAAGAATCTATCTATCTCTGTCTTAAATATATCCACTGACTTGTGGCCTCCACAGCCGTCTGACGCAAAGAATTCCACAGATTCACCACCCTCTAACTAAAGAAATTCCTCCTCATCTCCTTCCTAAAAGAACGTCCTTTAATTCTGAGGCTGTGTCCTCTAGTCCTAGATTCTCCCACTAGTGGAAACATCCTCTCCACATCCTCTCTATCCATGTTTCAATGAGGTCCCCCTTCATTCTTCTAAACTCCAGTGAGTACAGGCCCAGTGCCGACAAACGCTCATCATATGTTAACCCACTCATTCCTGGGATTGTTCTTGTAAACCTCCTCTGGACCCTCTCCAGAGCCAGCACATCCTTCCTTGGATATGGGGCCCAGAATTGCTCGCAATATTCCAAATGCGACCTGACCAGCGCCTTATAGAGCCTCAGCATTACATCCCTGTTTTTGTATACAAGTCCTCTCAAAATAAATGCTAGCATTGGTTTGCTTCCCCAGTCAGAGAGTCATAGAATCTTCAGCCCAACTTGCCCACACTGGCTAACATGCCCCGTCTACACTAGTCCCACCTGACCGTGTTTGGCCCATATCCCACTAAACCTGTTCTATCCATGTAGCTGTCTGAGCCTGTCACCGATCCATGCTCTCCAGAGATGCCTCCTGACCCGCTGAGATACTCCTGTACTTTGTGTGCTTTTGAATGTTTAAAAGATATTTGGACAGATATATGAATCGGGAAGGTTTAGAGAGGAGTGGCAGGTCTCTGAGTTCTTCCAGCACCTTGTGTTTTGCTCAAGATTCCAGCATCTAGCATTTCACTGTGTCTCCATTCTATCTTTTCTGTTTGAGAATCACAATCTGCTGACTTCTGGGCATGTTTTTAAACTGATTATTACCTGTATTTGTCTTTCTAACTGAACCATGTCATCAGAGTAAAGCAAACATTTACATTGCCAGCCTGCTCTGTGCAGGCAGAACAGGTTTTCCATTGAAGGTTTCTGAAGTTGGATTGCACCAACCCAATACACTTAAATGATTCTCTTTAAAATGTCATTCTCCATCGTCATTTTGAAATATTTCCTGTCACGATTTGTAAAATATGTAAAAATATGGACAAAACCCAGACCGTCACACAAACCAACCTCCCTTCCATCTACTCCATCCACACCTCACGCTGCCTCGGCAAGGCCAGCAGCACAATCGAGGACCAGTCTCACCCCAGTCACTCCCTCTTCTCCCCTGTCCCATCAGGCAACAGGTATAGAAGTGTGAAAACGCACACCTCCAGATTCGGGGACAGTTTCTCCCCAGCTGTTATCAGGCAACTGAACCATCCTACCACAACCAGAGAGCAGTGCTGAACTAGCATTGTGAATTCCTCAGACCGGTGGGGTGTGAGTGCCTCAGATGGTGTGAGAAGTCCAAATAAAAGCATCACTCTGCCTGTCTACATAAACGTGCAGAGGTGCAGAAATAATCCACCAGATTCAGGCATTAAAAATTGGGTGGGCTGACGAGCCTGTCTCCAGTGTGTGTAGCTCTCTGACTCTGTAAAGCAAGGCTTGTGTCATTGCCAGTACACAAACCAACCTCCCCTCCATCGAGTCAGGCAGCATCTCAAGAGAGAAGGAATGGATGACGTTTCAGGTCGAGACCCTTCTTCAGAGGACCTCCCCTGACATCAGTCTAAAGAAGGTTCTCGACCCGAAACGTCACCCATTCCTTCTCTCCAGGGATGCTGCCTGACCCGCTGAGTTACTCCAGCATTTTGTGTCCTACCTTCGATTTTAGCCAGCACCTGCAGTTTTGTTCCTGCTACCTCCCATCGACCCCATCTACACTTCACGCTACCTCGGCATGGCCAGCAGCATAATCAAGGACCTGTCTCACCCCGGCCACTCCCTCTTCTCCCCTCTCCCATCAGGCAAGAGGTACAGAAGTGTGAAAACGCACACCTTCAGATTCAGGGACAGTTTCTTCCCGGCTGTTATCAGGCAACTGAACCATCCTATCAACAACTAGCGAGCAGCCCTGACCTCCCATCTACCTCATTAAGACCCTCGGACTATCTTTAATCAGTCTTTACTGGACTTTATCTCGCACTAAACATTATTCCTTTATCCTGTATCTGTGTGCTGTGGACAGCTCGATTGTAATCATGTGCAGTCTTTTCACAGTCTGCACAGCATGCAACGTAAAAGCTTTTCACTGTACCTCGATACACACACCGATAATAAATGAAACTACACAACAGGTAAAAGCAAAATTGTAGCTTAAATAGGAACTGCTGAACCTACCCATGTGGAGTGATGTTTTTAATTCACCAATTAATCAATTAGTAGTCATAATATTTTTAAAAGATGAAATTTAGTTTAGAGATACATCATGGAAACAGGCCCTTCGGCCCACCGGGTCCGCGCCGCCCAGCGATCCCCGCACATTAACACTATCCTACATACACTAGGGACAATTTTTACATTTACCAAGCCAATTAACCTACATACCTGTACGTCTTTGGAGTGTGGGAGGAAACCGAAGATCTCGGAGAAAACCCACGCAGGTCACGGGGAGAACGTACAAACTCCATATAGACAAGTCAGGATAGAACCCGGATCTCCGGCGCTGCATTCGCTGTAAGGCAGCAACTCTACCGCTGCACCACCGTGAACGCCCTATTTAAGAGACTTTAGGAAATTTCAGAGACTAATTATAAGAGTGTAAACCTCTTTATTTCAGCTACATTCAAAAACCACACCAAAGTGGCAGTGAAGACAATGAAGCCAGGGACGATGTCAGTGGAGGCTTTCCTGATGGAGGCCAATCTGATGAAGTCTCTACAACACGACAAGCTGGTGCGGCTCAACGCTGTGGTAACCAAGGAGGAGCCCATATACATCATCACCGAGTTCATGGCCAAAGGTAGAGTGGCTGCCTGCGTTTACACAAACTTTACTTCCCTCCTCACCTTTTGTGACGTCTCGGAGATTCGGCAATTGGAACAGACGAGAGTGGGGCAGTGGCAGAGCCGCTGCCTCGCGGCGCCAGAGACCAGGGTTCCATCCCGACCTCTGGTGCTGTCGGTCTGTCTGTCTGCGTGGAGTTTGCACGTTCCCCCTGTGAACGCGTGGGTTTTCTCCGGGTGCTCCAGTTTCCTACCACACAGGTGGTGTTTGTCGGTTGATTGGCCCTCTGTAAAACTGTCCCAGGTGTGCTGGGAGTGGATGTAAAAGCCGGATAACGTGGAACTAGTACAAACAGGTGATTGATGGTCAATGTAGACTCTGTGGGCAGACGGGCCTGTTTCATGCTGCATCTCTAACCTGACCGGCCCATCACATGAACAGGCCCTTCGGCCCACAATGTTTGTGCCGTATATATGATGCTAAAACAAACTCATCTGCCTGCACGTAATCCACATTCCTCCATTCCCTCTCCATCTGCCTATATTTGCCTCGCCCACTTCATGTTATTGTCTGTAAGAAAGAACTGCAGACGCTGGTTTACATCGAAGGTGGACACAAAATGCTGGAGTAACTCAGCGGGTCAGGCACCATCTCGGGAGAGAAGGAATGGGTGACATTTCGGGTTGAGACCCTTCTTCAGACTGATGTCAGGGGAGGGGGCAGGACCTGGAGTACTGTGTGCAGTTTTGGTCTCCAAATTTGAGGAAGGATATTCTTGCTATTGAGGGCGTGCAGCGTAGGTTTTCTAGGTTAATTCCCGGAATGGCGGGACTGTCATATGTTGAAAGACTGGAGCGACTAGGTTTGTATACACTGGAATTTAGAAGGATGAGAGGGGGTCTTATCGAAACATATAAGATTATTAAGGGGTTGGACACGTTAGAGGCAGGAAACATGTTCCCAATGTTGGGGGAGTCCAGAACCAGGGGCCACAGTTTAAGAATTAGGCCATTTAGAACGGAGATGAGGAAAAACCTTTTCAGTCAGAGAGTTGTAAATCTGTGGAATTCTCTGCCTCAGAAGGCAGTGGAGGCCAATTCTCTGAATGCATTCAAGAGAGAGCTAGATAGAGCTCTTAAGGATAGCGGAGTCAGGGGGTATGGGGAGAAGGCAGGAACGGGGTACTGATTGAGAATGATCAGCCATGATCACATTGAATGGCGGTGCTGGCTCGAAGGGCCGAATGGCCTACTCCTGCACCTATTGTCTATTGACACTGAATTTTCTCCGGGTGTTCCGGTTTCCTCCCACAGTCCAAAAGCGGACAGGTTTGTAGATTAACTGGCTTCAGTAAAAAATTCCAAATTGTCCCCAGTGTGTAGGATATTGCTAGTGTACCTGGGGATCGCTGGTCGGCGTGGACTCTGTGGGCCGAAGGGCCTGTTTCCACACTGTATCTCTAAATTCTAAAACTCACAGTTTATCGTCTTATCAACGGAATATAAATCTATGTCACAGGAGCAATCTGTGTGGAATACTACAATAGCAGTGTGTCCCAGGAAGGTATTGCCCTATTTAGAGTCCCGTGATGGTCTCATTATTGTTCTCAATATTAAAGATAGAAGCTGCACCTGCTTATCAACTGTGGTTCCAAAAAAAGACCATTGGCAAACCATTCAAGTCAAAACTCTCAGCGGTTCTTGCCTTGTCGTTGTCTGTACAAGGCAGTAATCTGTACTGATTTTTCAACAGGGACTATTTAAAGTCCAAAAGCAAAATTAATGTCAGAGTTATACTCGCCTCTGAATTAACTCATGACTTCTCATTTGCATACATTGTGCAGTGCAATTTTTTAAATATATAGAATAGAGAATCGAGGGCAGACGATATGGAGATAGTCACACAGCACGGAAACTGGCCCTTCAGCCCAACTAGTCCATGTCGACCAAAATGCCCCATCTACACTGGTCCCATTTATCCCCATTTGCTCATATCCCTCTAAATCTTCCTGTACATCTTCTTATCCAAATGTCTTGTAAATGCTGTTATAGCACCCATATCAACTACCTCGTCTGGCAGCTCGTTCCATAAACCTACCACCCTCTGAGTGAAAATGTTGCCCCTCACGTTTCTATTAAATCTTTTTTTTCTCTCTCTCTCTCTCTCTCTCCCCTCCCCTCTCTCTCGTCCTCTGTCCTCTGTTTCTTCATTCCCCTATCCTGAGTTTTTAAAAAACTCCATGTATTCAAGTCAAGAGTGTTTAATTGTCAAATGTCCCAGATGTGACATTCTTACTTGCAGCAGCACAACAGAATGTGAATATATTGCACTGTACACAATATGATAAACGAGCAAAAAATGTTCAGAATGGTAATGTATGTGTGCGTGTATATATAATATATATGTGTGTGTGTATATGTGTGTGTATGTGTGTGTGTATATATAATATATGTGTGTGTGTGTATATATGTGTGTTTTGTGTGTGTGTGTATATATGTGTGTATATGTGTGTATCTATATAATATATATGTGTGTGTATATATGTGTGTGTATGTGTGTGTATATAATATATGTGTGTGTGTGTATATATGTGTGTATATGTGTGTATGTGTGTGTGTATATGTGTGTGTGTGTGTGTGTGTGTATATTATATATATGTGTGTGTGTATATGTGTGTATATGTGTGTGTATGTGTGTGTATATGTGTGTGTATGTGTGTGTGTATATATGTGTGTATATGTGCGTATATATGTTATATGTGTGTGTGTGTGTGTATATATGTTTGTATATGTGTGTGTGTGTGTGTGTGTGTGTGTGTGTGTGTGTGTGTATATATGTGTATATGTGTGTGTATGTGTGTGTATATGTGTGTGTATGTGTGTGTGTATATGTGTGTGTATATATATTATATATGTGTGTGTGTATATATGTGTGTATATGTGTGTGTGTGTATGTGTGTGTATATGCGCACGCACACACATTAAACAAACAATAATAAGCAAAAAGACACCCTGTGTATTCCCCTGGTGATTTTGTGTTCCTCAATATTCTCTGTGGGCGTAGGTGTGTACCTGTCGTAAGTCCACACCTGTCGGGGGCAATGTGCCAAGTGCTGATTTGACCCAGGAGTGCCTCACTCTGAGGCAGCATCTCCATCCTGTGTCATGCCACACCCTTATGTTCCAACGGTGCGTGCCAGGTATATTTCCCTAAAGATCCCGAGACCGATTACAGGTATTCCCTTAAATACATTTGTATATAGTTCCCCTTTCTGCCGAACACTTCCTGCCGTAGGTTGGTGAATCTTGAAAGGAAATATTTGCGTAAATTTGTAAGCCACTCACGTTACTGGACATCCTGGTGGAGGGGCTAGGAATAAAATGATTTCCTTTTTTTAAACCCATGTCATTCATCATGTTAGTACCTCACCAGTGCTTTATTCATGCAGAGACAAAAGGAGGTGGACACGCCTTTAATTAATATATGCGTCACCTTGCTGGCAATATAATGATGACCTTTAACTTTTGAGATGCGTCAGTATACCGTCCCGACACCTGAACTAAAGCCACTCTCCACCCAACCTCATTCCAATCTTCTCCCCAACACGCATCAGTGAATTAAGTCGAGTGGCTGATTTTGCTCAAAAGGTAAACGAACATAGGATCGTATTAACACAAAAGGCTGGAGTAACTCAGCGGGTCGGACAGCATGTCTGGAGAAAAAGAATAGGTGACGTTTCGGGTCGAGACCCTTCTTCTGACTGGAGACTCTGAAGAAGGGTCTCGACCCGAAACCCGGGTTCGATCCCGGCTACAGGCGCTGTCTGTATGGAGCCTGTATGTTCCAACCGTGACCTGTATGGGTTTTCTCCGAGATCTTCAGTTTTCTCCCACACTCCAAAGACGTGCAGGTTTAAAGGTTAATCGGCTTGGTAAATGTAAATGGTTTATTATTGTTGTGTGTATCTCAACTGTGCCTGAAATCTACCTTCCTGAAAGTACCATCCCTTTATAGTTTTTGGTTTATTATTGTTGTGTGTATCGAAATGCACCGTACTCTAAGTGCGGCCTCACCAGTGCCTTCATCTAACTTAGATGAAGATATAAGGAACTGCAGATGCTAGTTTACGAACAAAGTGCTGGAGTAACTCAGCGGGTCAGGCAGCATCTCTGGAGAACATGGATAGGTGACGTTTCAAGTTGAGACCCTTCTTCAGACTGAAGAACTTCAGACTTCAAGTTTGTAGATGGGTCCTGATCCGAAATGTCACCTATCCATGTTCTCCACAGATGCTGCCTGACCTGCTGAGTTACTCCCGCACTCTGTGTCTTATCTTGTACAGTTTAGTAGATTATGGAGAGTGGTGGATTGTAACTTAGTTTTCAGCTGACATGGATTGGAAGAGCGGAATGGCATGTATTTTCTAAAGAAACACGGGTCAGAATGGGATTTGTCCCAGAGTACTGAATCAAATAATACATTTTCCGCCATATGTTCTGGGAATGGGCTCCACACATCTGTCCTATTTTAGTTTAACTTAGAGATACAGCGCGGTAACAGGACCTTCTGCCCACCGAGTCTGTGCCGTCCAGCGATCCCCGCGCACTAGAACTATCCTACACACACATCTAGGGTCAATTTACAATTTTACAGAAGCCAATTAACTTACAAACCTGCACGTCTTTGGAATGTGGGAGGAAACCGGAGCGCCCGGAGAAAACCCACACAGGTCACGGGGAGAACGTGCAAACTCCGTACAGACAGCACCCGCGGTCAGGATGGGACCCGGGTCTCTGGCGCTGTGAGGCAGCAGCTTTACCGCTGAGCCAATGTGCCATTGGTAAAAATGTTAGTCATTCCTAATGCTGAAGGGAGGCATTTTCATGATGGTATCGCAGAGGCAGACAGCCATCTCTACACCAGACTCTCCATGAAGACATGGATGTTATCGTAAGTACACAAGCCTGTAGTCACGTGTAGTGTGGGGGTGGATGCAAGTTCCTGTGGTCAGTCACCAATGCAGCATCCGCGCTCACTTCTAACTTAGCTTCTCCAGTCCATTAAACCACAACAGCTGATTCTGCAGATAGTGAAACTTTTCGCAGATTGCAACAGAAAATGTTTACAAAACAATTGCCTTTTAGCTGCACTTTATCAATAGTGGGGAAAAAACTGACTGTTTAGGAAAAAAACTGCAGATGCTGGTTTAAATGGAAGGTAGACACAAAATGCTGGCGTAACTCAGCGGGTCAGGCAGCATCTCGGGGGAGAAGGAATGGGTGACGTTTCGGGTCTGAAGAAGGGTCTCGACCCGAAACATCACCCATTCCTTCTCTCCCGAGATGCTGCCTGACCCGCTGAGTTACTCCAGCATTTTGTGTCTACGTTCATGGAAAAAAATAAAATAAAATAATTCCTGCATGAGAACTGGTATTTTTTTAAGATTTTTGTCATATCTCTCAAAACGTCTTCTATTCCTTTTCTCCAGAGGTGCTGTCTGATCCGCTGAGTTACTCCAACATTTTGTGCCTCTCTTCGGTTTAAACCAACATCTGCAGTTCCTTCCAACACGTAATATCTTGATCACTCAGCTAATAATTTGAAGCATATTTTTGAAATATTGACATTTGCAGTGGTGTTTTTAAAGGAAATTTGGAAAAATCTCATTTAAGTCAGGTAAAACGTGTATCGGAAATCCAAATTGGCATCAGATCCTAATAATAATAATAATAATAATATGCCTTTATTGTCATTGTATGAACAGTACAATGGTCAGACAGACAACCTTTTGGGTCAGGACTCTTCTTCAGGCTGAAGAAAGATCCCAACCCTAAACGTTGCCTGTCCATTCTCTCCACTGATGCTGTCTGACCCGCTGTGCTCCTCCAGCACTTTGTGTTTAAGGAAAAAGATTGTGCTACTTCTGGCTCACTAGGCCTGATGAGACCTGATGCATGAAAAAATTCAGAACTTTCAACTGTAGCTTTAGAAACAATTGTTCCAAATCCGGAATAGGTGGCCCTAGGGATGCAGGTTCTAGGAATAGTGACATTAAGCACCATTATTTATACATTATTTGTAGACCTATTGTCTATAAACCTGTGCGTCTGGTGGTGTGAGGCAGCAGTTCTACGCTACTGTGCTGTCCATGCTTAAATTAATTCCTCGCGTCAACTTGATCTTACATTGAAATCCTTGTGACCGGGGGCAGAAACTAAAGAGGAGTACAGCTCAGCATTTGTTTAGAGCGTTGCATTGCATTGAAAGGGGTTGTGGACGTTGAGATTATTTTGCATATCGCTCAGATGATGTACCAACTACCTCTTTCCACCAGCTGCAGGAAGCCACCTGACCCGAGATATCTCCTCAAACAGCAGCAGATGCAGGGGGGAGCCTAGGATGTCAGTCTTGGTCAGCTAACCAGAGAGAAAAGCTCAATAACATTGAATAAGCTTCCTCCACACTGCGGTCTGCACTTTGTTTCGGTGTTCATAACATTTTTAAAATTCTGAACACTAAAGTTAAATTGGATATTTTTTCTCTGGGCAGTTTTTTTAAAAACTGTGTGACAGGACAGAGCTCTTTAGTGTAGCCGAATATCTAACCCGACCAATTTCCTTTCTTTGTAGCCAGCCAGTGAAGGGGTGGTATTACTGTGGCCATGGAGTTGCAAGGGGAAGGTGGGTGCAAACAGATGCAAGATCAAATACCCAGAACATTCTGTAGAAAAAGGAACCGCAAATGCTGGTTCACTAAAGAAGACATAAAGTGCCAGAGTAACTCAGTGGGTCAGGCAGTGTCTCTGGACATACCAAGAAGATGTGTCTGAAGAAAGGTCTTGACCCAAAATGTCACCTATTACTTTTCTCCAGAGAAGCTGCCTGTCCCGCTGAGTTACTCCAGCATTTTGTATCTGTCTCGGTTTAAACCAGCACCTGCAGTTCCTTCCCACACATCTCTGGAGAACATGGGCAGGTGGCGTTTCGAGTCGGGGACCATTCTTCAGACTGGATGTGCTGAGCTACACCAGCACCCTGTGTGTCTTTTTTCTGTACTTGTGACTTGGGCTAATAATATTAATAAAGCGTCACTTAATGACACACAAGTGCTAATCCCCCCCTCCCCCTCTGTCTCCTGCAGGAAGTTTATTAGATTTCTTGAAGAGTGACGAAGGGAACTTGCTGCAGTTGCCCAAACTGATAGATTTTTCCGCACAGGTAAGTGACCAAGCAGATCACACAGAAAATAACTCAATAATTAAAAATGTATATCTGGGCCTTTTTTCCCCTCAATGAAGCGGGTATAATTGTACGCATTTTACTGACAAGCACGCATCTGTAATTCTGTCCCATGAAGTTAGTACAAATTTGCAATGGAATATTTTTGACTTAAAATCGCTGAAAAGATATTTGGTGCATTGCTTAAATTAAAACGTCCTCAAAATTGCCGGTTGGATCGGAGTCGTTGAACAGCCTGCCATGCGGTTCAAAAATATAGTTATCTTAAAACTGCAATTTGTTCATATCTTTACCCTTGAGAAACCGAGAGATTATTTTTTTTAATTTATGGCTATCCACAGTCAGAGTCAGAAGGCACAGAAATAGGCCCATTGCCCAACTTGTCCATGCTGATTAAAAACCCCCATCTACGCCAGTCCCCGCCTGCCCACATTTGACCCATCTATCTATACACTAAAACTCTCGTTTGTTCGTTTGTTTGTTTCTGAACTACAGCCAAAATGCTACACGATAGCGCGACAATTTTAGGCCCACCTTACTCACCGTCGTCCCTTTGGTGCTAATGGAAGAAGTTTCATTGAAATTGGTGTTATATTTTTTACAGTTAAATCTATTTCTTAGGGAGGGGGTGGAGGGAGGGGGGAGGAGGATATGAGGGGGAAGGAGTGGGGAAGGAGTGGGGGGGAGGGGAGGGGGGAGGGTGAGGAGAGGGAGCTACATCAATGCAGGAGAGGTTTGGGCCTTACGGGTCCACTTGATCTAGTATTCTAAAACTTTCCAATCCATGAACCTATCCAAATATCTTTTAAATGCTGTTATAGTACATGCTGTTATAGTACCTGCCGTAACTACTTTTTCTTGCAGCTCATTCCATTCACCCACCACCCTCTGATTACAAAATGTTACTCCTCATGTTCCTATTGAATCTTTTCCCTCCCACCTTAAACTTATGTTCTCTAGTTGTCGATTCCTTTACTCTGGGTAAAAGACTCCACGCGTTCACCCTGACCATTCTCCTCACAGTTTTGTACGTCTAGGGTTGCCAACTTCCTCACCTCCCAAATACGGGACAAAGGGTGACGTCACCGCCCCACGCGACCTCAGCCAGCCAGCGGCCATGTGCTCCCGCTCCACCAATGGCCGCCGCCATTGAGAACAAAGGGAGCCCCTTGATCTCAAAGGGGCACCATCGAGATCAAAGAGGGAACCGGCGGGTTGGGGGTTGGGAGGGGGTGTGGGGGGGGGAGGCCACATGTGGGGGCAGGCAGTAGATAGGAACCCTCGGCAATGGAACTCTACGGACCACCTCTGCACCACCGTTGACATTTTCCAGTTGTGTCAAGGTGAAGCTGGTTGAGCCGCTGCCTCACAGCACCAGAGAGCTGGGTTCAATCCTGACCTCGGGTGCTGCCTGTGTGGAGTTTGCACGTTCTCTCTGTGACCAGATGGGTTTCCTCCGGGCGCTCCGGTTTCCTCCCACATCTCAGCTTTTTAGGTTAATTGGCCCCTGTGATATTGCACTCAATGTGGAGACAATAACTTTTGTAACTTTGTCGGCTCCAGAACATTCCGACTGGTGTGTGCAGGCTAGGTGAGGTTCTGCTGTACAATTTAACCAGGTTGTCTGCAAAACTAAGCGGTTGACTGTACCAAGGTACATGTGACAATAACGTGTAGGACAAATCAAAATAGGACGTACAGGGTAAATGGTAGGGAATTGAGGAATGCAGTGGAACAGAGGGATCTGGGAATAACTGTGCATTGTTCCCTGAAGGTGGAATCTCATGTGGATAGGGTGGTGAAGAAGGCGTTTGGTATGCTTGCCTTTATAAATCAGAGCATCGAGTATAGAAGTTGGGATGTAATGTTGAAATTGTACAGGGCATTGGTGAGGCCAAATCTGGAGTATGGTGTGCAGTTCTGGTCGCCAAATTATAGGAAGGATGTCGACAAAATGGAGAGGGTACAGAGGAGATTTACTAGAATGTTGCCTGGGTTTCAGCACTTAGGCTACAGAGAGAGGTTGAACAGGTTGGGTCTTTATTCTTTGGAGCGTAGAAGGTTGAGGGGGGACTTGATAGAGGTTTTTAAAATTTTGAGAGGGACGGACAGAGTTGACGTGGGTAGGCTTTTCCCTTTGAGAGTGGGGAAGATTCCAACAAGGGGACATAGCTTCAGAATTGAGGGACAAAGGTTTAGGGGTAACATGAGGGGGAACTTCTTTACTCAGAGGGTTGTGGCTGTATGGAATGGGCTTCCGGTGGAAGTGGTGGAGGCTGGCTCGATTTTATTATTTAAGAGTAAATTGGATAGGTATATGGATAGGAGGGGATTGGAGGGTTATGGTCTGAGTGCAGGTAGATGAGACTAGGTCAGGGAGAATGGTCGGCGTGGACTGGTAGGGCCGGACAGGCCTGTTTCCATGCTGTAGTTGTTATATGTTATATGTTATATGTGTCACTGAGAACCAATCTCCACACTCGGGACTCACACAATCATTTCTTCGGGCCACTGCTGGGCTGGGAAATTCACACACGTTGAAAGCTTTGCCACTATGTGCAAAATCCCTGCTTATAAACACCTCCGCGGGGAGCTGTTGTTTGTGCTTATTTACACATATTAACCAGCAACTACAATTTTATTTGCTAATGGTCTCAATGGGTGCAGAGAATTAGCCACCAGCAGACAGCGATCCTGTCAATAACGCAACACCATGTGGCTGTTCTTGAATTTTATAGCAATTAGAATTTCTTTTTTAATTGCTCCATATGCTGGACTTAATTCATTGCCAATCCTATACGCCTTGCTGTGAAATCTACTGCAGTCATTGTGAGTTGTGACAATCATTATGCCTTTGGGTGACGTTTACCTCTCCTGGTAAACCTGGTGCTGTATCAGTTCAAATCTTTGTTGCAAGAAACTAAATGCTGCGGAAGTTTTATTGGTTCAATTTAACCAAACTTGCAAGTGTTAGAATATAAGGGATAGAGATCGGAGGTGGTGAGGTGGCTCCAGGTCTTTGTCCATAATTCGTTCGTTGCCAACTTCCTCACTCCCAAATACGGGACAAGGTGACATCACCGCCCCGCGCCCCACATGAGATCACCCAGCCAGCGGCCACGTGCTCCCGCTCCACCATCGGTAGAGCAAGACGTGGTCCGTAGTGTTCCATTGCTGAGGTTGAGCGGGTTGGTTCAAGAACCTAATGGTTGCAGGGGATTAGCTGTTCCAGAACTGGTGTGGGACTTCGGGCTTCTGCACCTCCTGCCCAACGGTAGCAGTGAGGAGAGGATCCACGATGATAAATGCCGCCTTCTTGAGGCAGCGCCCGGTGTAGATGCTTTCGGTGGTGGGGAGGGCAGTACCCATGATGGACCAGGCTGAGTCTGCCACTCTCTGCTGCCTCTGGCATTCCTGTGTGTTGAATGTCATGCTGGGCATTGAATCAATTCAATAATTGCCCTCATTGCTGCCTGGCTTAGAGAATTCCAAAGGCACATGGCCTTCTTAAGAAGTTACTGTTCACCCCCATTTTAAATGGATAACTTCCTTATTCTGAAACTATGCCCTTGGTTTTAGAGCTCCCCCCATTTGCCCATCAAAAAGATCAAACATTTTCAATACACAATAGGTGCAGGAGGAAGCCATTCGAGCCAGCACCGCCATTCAATGTGATCATGGCTGATCATTCTCAATCAGTATCCCGTTCCTGCCTTCTCCCCATACCCCCTGACTCCGCTATCCTTAAGAGCTCTATCTAGCTCTCTCTTGAATGCATTCAGAGAATTGACCTCCACTGCCTTCTGAGGCAGAGAATTCCACAGATTCACAACTCTCTGACTGAAAAAGTTTTTCCTCAACTCTGTTCTAAATGGCCTACCCCTTATTCTTAAACTGTGGCCCCTGGTTCTGGACTCCCCCAACATTGGGAACATGTTTCCTGCCTCTAACATGTCCAACCCCTTAATAATCTTATACGTTTCGATAAGATCCCCTCTCATCCTTCTAAGTTCCAGCGTATACAAGTCTAGTCGCTCCAGTCTTTCAACATAGCACAGTCCCGCCATTCCGGGAATTCACCCCCATTTTAAATGGACAACTTCCTTATTCTGAAACTATGCCCTTGGTTTTAGAACTTCCCCCATTTGACCACCAAAAAGATCAAACATTTTCTTAGCATCTACTGTCAGAACCTCTTGGTGATTAATGCTTCAACAAAATCACATCCCATTTTCTGAATTTCAATGGATATAAGACCCAACTTGCTGATAGTCAGTCATACAGCACGGAAATAGGCCCTTCAGCCCAACTGGTTCATGCTTTCCTCTTTAGGCAATCATTTTCTATAACACATCATTCTAGTAAACCGTTGAACACCCTCCTGCTTAAATAAAGAGAGTAGAACTATATACAGCTCCCACCACACTATCTGCGGCCTCACCTGCACGTAGAACTATTGTAGCAAAACTTCCTTACCTTTGTACCCCCTGCCCTTTGCATTCAAAGTTAATAACACTCGAAACGTATAAGATTATTAAGGGGCTGGACACGTTAGAGGCAGGATACATGTTCCCAATGTTGGAGGAGTCCAGAACCAGGGGCCACAGTTTAAGAATAAGGGGTAGGCCATTTAGAACGCAGATGAGGAAAAACGTTTTGTCAGAGAGTTGTAAATCTGTGGAAATCTCTGCCTCAGAAGGCAGTGGAGGCCAATTCTCTGAATGCATTCAAGAGAAAGCTAGATAGAGCTCTTATGGATAGCGGAGTCAGGGGGTACGGGGAGAAGGCAGGAACGGGGTACTGATTGAGAATGATCAGCCATGATCACATTGAATGGTGGTGCTGGCTCGAAGGGCTGAATGGGCTACTCCTGCACCTATTGTCTATTGTCTAATACTTAATTTGCTTTTCTAATTATTTATCTTGTCTGCACGATATTTCCAGCCAAGGGGGTGAAGGTTCTGACTGTCTACCCTATCTATGCCCCTCAGCGTTTTATGCACTTTTATTGGGTGTCCCCTCAACCTCTGGTGTTCTCGAGAAAACAGTTGAAGTTTGTCCGAGATCCCCTTGTGGTTAATACTCCACAATCCAGGCAGCGGTCTGTGAGATCTCTTCTGCGCCCTCTTCAAAGGTTGCGCATCCTCCCAGCCATAGGGCCACCCCAACTGCACGCAATACTCCAGATTTCATCAGTTTTACTCAATTACCTTCATTTCTAATTTGAAGAATATTCTTGGGCTGGGCTTGTGATTACCAAGAAGTCACTGTCAGTTCTTCAAACACCACATCATGTTCCGTCATATCTGTCAACTTCTTACCCAAGCAACCGAGAGAGACAAAATTGCAGGGCCAGGCTACAACTACACATGATTGGACCAGATCCTGTTTGTTATCTCAGTGTAGATATTTAGTCATCTGGACAGGAACAATCCTAACAGACATTGACAGACGCAAAACCAGGGGAGATCTGACTACAGTCAAAGCTGCAGCATGTTTATAATTTATTAATATCTCTAAGGCATCTAAAACACTATTAAATGTTAAGTAAATCATCAAAAGTTAATTCAGTTTATTGCACAGAGACATAACTATGGTGGCACAGTGGTGCAGCGGGTAGAGCTGCTGCCTCACAGTGCCAGAGGCCCGGGTTCAATCCCGATCTCAGGTGCTGTCTGTGTGGAGTTTGCACGTTCTCCCTGTGACCGTGTGGGTTTCCTCCGGGTGCTCTGGTTTCCTTCCACATCTAAAGGTTTGCAGGTTTGTTGGTTAATTTGCCCCCCTGTAAATTGCCCCTTAGTGTGTAGGGGGTGGATGTGAAAGTGGGAGAACATAGATCTAGTGTGAATGGGCGATCGATGGTCGGCGTGGACGGGAGGCGGGTTGCTACGCAACCTCCGTCAGGCAAACACACTCCGTTAGCCTACACTGTCCCGGCCTACAGCGGCCCGTGGGCCTAATATGGGGCAAGGGCGGTCCCGTATGGGACAAACCAACTTAGCCCAAAATACGGGATGTCCCGGCTAATACGGGACAGTTGGCAACCCTAAAGTACATAGAACAGTGAAGCTCAGGAGCATGCCCTTCGGCCCACAATGTCTGTGCTGAGCATGATATGGAGTGAATCTCCTGTGAGGAGTACTCCCTCCATTCCCCGCATATCCATGAGGGAAGTATAAGACCAGCTGAAGATGCCACAACTAATCGGTCTGTGTTTCTGATCAGACTCCAGCCTAGTAAGACTCACTCTATAATTCTTTGGGGATAACCTGGAAACTTTAGGCCAAGAATAAAAGAACGCGTTGTTCAAAAATATTATGGTCAAAGTCATACAGCACAGAAACAGTCCCTTCAATCCAACTTGCCCATGTCGACCAAGATCCCCCATCTACGCTAGTCCCACCTGCCCACATTTGGCCCATTTCCCTCTGAACCTTTCCTGTCCAAAATTAAAAGAAAATAAATTTTCACTCAGAGTTGTGAGGCTGTGGAATTCTCTGCCTCAGAAGGCAGTGGAGGCCAATTCTCTGGATGCTTTCAAGAGAGAGTTGGATAGAGCTCTTAATGATAGCGGAGTCAGGGGGTATGGGGAGAAGGCAGGAACGGGGTACTGATTGTGGATGATCAGCCATGATCACGGTGAATGGCGGTGCTGGCTCAAAGGGCCAAATGGCCTACTCCTGCACCTATTGTCTATTGTCTAAATATGTAACTAAATGCTGTTTGCCTATTTTAGGTGGTTTAGTTTAGTTTTCGTTTGGCTTATTGCCACATGTGCTGAGGTACAGTGAAAAGCTTTTATGTGGCGTGCTATCCAGTTAGCGGAAAGACTATACATCATTGCATCTATACATCGTTAGTATAGTAAGACCTGAGTAATCTCCTGGACAAGTTTCGATCGCCTAGCTTGGGGTCGGAGAGGAATTTCCCGGATTTTTTTCCCAAATTGGCCTGGGTTTTTATCCGGTTTTTCGCCTCTCCCAGGAGATCACACGGTTCTTTTGGGTGGGAAGAAGGGCAATAGTGGGAAGGGGGTTGGGTTAGGATCAGCCATGATCGTATTAAATGGCGGAGCGGGCTCAAGGGGCCGGTTGGCCTACTCCTGCTCCTATTTTCTTGTGTTCTTGTGTTCAATCAAGCTGTTCCACTGTGTACAGATAGAGGGAATAACGTTCAGTGCAAGATATCTTTGTAGTTGATCTTGGTCAATAAGAATCAATTTTAGGGTTTTTTAAGCAATATTCATCTGCCCTGGTCACTTTCACAGAATCCGTTTGATAAAAGCGATTCAGATTCTTTAGTGTGTTTAGAGATGTTTCACATTGTGTACAAGAGAGCTGCAGTGTTGGAGGCATTCACCATGTACCGCATTGCTAGCGGTGCTTGGGTGGAAACGTGAGAAGTTGCTGTAAAGATTGAGTTGACTTAACAGTAAACCAAATGTAGTTATTTTCAAATGTGCTATTTTTAAGAAAAGTCAAAAGGGAAGCAGAGATATGCTTAGTTTTAATCTATAAAATCGTGCTAGATTGCAGAAAGACATTCAACAATGCATCTTAAGCAGTTCGATCAAATCTATACATGTTTTTTTCTGCTCTGGATGTTTTACTTTCCTTTTGTTATCACAGTTATAACCCATGTGATTTGCATGTTTATAATGACCACTTCAAGTCAAGTCAAGTCAAGTCAAATTTATTTGTCACATACACATACACGATGTGCAGTGAAATGAAAGTGGCAATGCCTGCGGGTTGTGCACAAAAAAGAATTACAGTTACAGCATATAAATAAGGTTAATAAGTTACTATTAGTGTCGACAAAAATTTAGTCTCTGGGGTTATAAAAGTTGACAGTCCTGATGGCCTGTGGGAAGAAGCTCCGTCTCATCCTCTCCGTTTTCACAGCGTGACAGCGGAGGCGTTTGCCTGATCGTAGCATCTGGAACAGTCCGTTGCTGGGGTGGCAGGGGTCCCTCATGATCTTGCTTGCTCTGGATCTGCACCTCCTGATGTATAGGTCCTGCAGGGGGACAAGTGTAGTTCCCATGGTGCGTTCTGCCGAACGCACTACTCTCTGCAGGGCCATCCTGTCCTGGGTAGAGCTGTTCCCAAACCAGACTGTAATGTTGCCGGACAGGATGCTCTCTACAGCCCCAGAGTAGAAGCAATGAAGGATCCTCAGAGACACTCTGAATTTCCTCAGTTCTCTAAGGTGGTAAAGGCGCTGCTTAGCCTTACCCACCAGTGCGGCAATGTGCGTTGCCCACGTCAGATCCTCTGCGATGCGGACTCCCAAGTATTTAAAACTGCTCACCCTATCCACAATAGACCCATTTATCTCCAGTGGCGTGTACGTCCTTGGATGTTTAGCACTTCTGAAGTCCACAATCAGCTCCTTTGTTTTAGTGACATTCAAGAGGAGGCTATTGTCCTGACACCAGAGTGCCAGATCAGCCACCTCCTCCCGGTAGGCCTTCTCATCGTTGTTGGAGATCCGGCCCACCACCACAGTGTCATCAGCAAACTTGATGATGGAGTTTGAGCTGAACCTGGCCCCACAGTCATGTGTGTACAGGGAGTACAGTAGGGGGCTAAGGACGCAGCCCTGGGGGGATCCTATGTTCAGGGTGAGGGAGCTAGATGTGTGTTCCCCCATCCTGACCACTTGGGGCCTGGCAGTGAGAAAGTCCAGGACCCAGGCACACAGAGGGGTGCTAAGCCCCAGTTCCAGCAGCTTCTCAACCAGTCTGCTGGGGACTATTGTGTTGAATGCTGAACTAAAGTCAATGAACAGCATCCTCACATAGCCCCCCTGGCTGTCCAGATGAGAGAGAGCGGTGTGTAGAACCTGGGAGACCGCATCATCCGTGGACCTGTTCGGACCTGTTGATAATGACCACTTGATAGGAGCAGAATTAGGCCAGAATTAGGCCCATCAAGTCTAAACCACCATTCAACCATGGCTCTCTCTCTCTCTCCTAACCCCATTCTCCTGCCTTTTCCCCACAATCCCTGGCACCCTTATTAATCTATCTCTGCCTGAAAAATATCCACTGACTTGGCCTCCACAGCCTTTTGTGGCAAAGAATTCCACAGATTCACCACCCTCTGACTAAAGAAATTCCTCCTCATTTCCTTCCTCAAGGAACGTCCTTTAATTTTGAGGCTGTGCCCTCTGGTCCCAGACTCTCCCTCTAGTGGAAACATAGAAACATACAAAACATAGAAAACAGGTGCAGGAGTAGGCCATTCGGCCCTTCGAGCCTGCACCGCCATTCAATATGATCATGGCTGATCATCCAACTCAGTATCCCGTACCTGCCTTCTCTCCACACCCCCTGATCCCTTTAGCCACAAGGGCCACATCTAACTCCCTCTTAAATATAGCCAATGAACCGGCCTCAACTACCTTCTGTGGCAGAGAATTCCACAGATTCACCACTCTTTGTGTGAAAACGTCCTCTCCCCATCCACTCCATCTAGGCCTTTCACTATTCTGGTTATAAGAGTATTGGGTTGTAAGAGTGTTGAATATGAATTGACAAAATAATGTGGTGTATCAGTTTCTTGATGCATGAGGTTGGATGATATTATCAAAGACTATCTTTAATTTACACCACCATATTAAAAATCATAGAATAGCCTTCAAGCAAGAACTAGACATAGGTTTAAGGTGAGAGGGGAAAGATTTTTAAAAGGAACCTGAGGGGCAACTTGTAAACATACAAGTTGGGTGGTGGATTTATGGAATGAGCTGCCAGAGGAGGTAGATGAGGTAGGTATTATAACAATATTTAAAAGGAATTTGGATAGGTGCATGGATAGAAAGGTTTTCAAGGGTGATGGGCCAAACATGGGAATTGGAAGAAGCTGGGGCATATTGGTCTGCATGGATTAGTTGGGCAGAAGGGCCTGTTTCTCTGCTGTTTGTCACTAGGAACTCTATTTCACGGGTATAATTTTCGGTTGTACTAAGTTAGCCGAATGTTATAGGCTGATTTAGTGATGGAGAGAGACACATCCCGTGCTCCGATTACTGTTTGATTGGTTGGAAGGGACAGCATGGAAAGAGGCCCTTCGGCCCATCAAGTGCACACTGACCATTGGTCGCCGGTTCACACCAGTTCTATGTTATCCTACTCCCTTGGGGGAGATTAGTTTGACGTTCGGCACGGACATTTTGGGCCGAGGGATTTGTGTTTTACTCTTTCAAGTTCAATTTTCTATGTTGGGGGAGAAAAACTAAGCATGTTCCATGAAAAAAAATTAAAAGGCATATCCATGTTTACAGCCATTGGTTGAATGCTGTAAACACCAACTACACTTCAAACTACAACCTGTCTCAGCTGCACTAGGGCTTTGGGCTTCTGTTTTATTGTGCACTCATTTTTTTAATTTATGAAACATTGTTTGTTACGTCATCTATGTTTCCATAGAAACGTAGAAAATAGGCGCAGGAGGCGGCCATTTGGCCCTTTGAGCCAGCACCGCCATTCATTGTGATCATGGCTGATCATCCACAATCAGTAACCTGTGCCTGCCTTCTCCCCATATCCCTTGATTCCGCTAGCCCCTAGAGCTCTATCTAACTCTCCACTAAATTCATCCAGTGAATTGGCCTCCACTGCCTTCTGTGGCAGAGAATTCCACAAATTCACAACTCTCTGGGTGAAAAAGTTTCTTCTCACCTCAGTTTTAAATGGCCTCCCCTTTATCCAGACCTGTAATCGACAGCAAGTAAGAATTTAATAGTTCTGTTTTGGTACAAATGACAATTAAACACACTTGACTTCACATGCCCTTGAAAGTACTTTTTGTACAAAATGGCTTTGTGGATTATTTGGACGGCAAAACTCTTCAAAGGATTTCCTCCAGTAGATTAAAGTAAATTGCATCGTTAACGATAAGCAAAGTACACGCTGTTTGAGAAATACAAATTATTTCCTCATTCCAACCTTTGTGTCTCTGTTCTCACTGAAAGAGAAATATGAGGAAAGGATTTTTAATTTGTCACACCTTGCACTATGATCCCATCGTTACTGTAAAGTCCTTATCCACCGTTTGAACTGGGTGGGAGCAGGGGAGATCAGCAAAGAGTGAAGGCGAATGAGACATTAAAGATGAAAACACCAACGTTTTATAGGAATAGGCAGGGAGTGAAGTGAAGTCGATTGACTGGAGGCCGGGAAATGGAAATTGCGGAAAGGAGGAAGTGAAAATAGAACAGAATTAGCCGCAGAACGAGAGAAAGTTGGAAAGGGGAGAGAAACAAATGAGAGGGTAAACAGTGAAATTAATGAGTAATTGAAAACTGAGTAAGAAAAAGGGAATGGTAATAATGGCTGCTTGCGTACATAAAGTGTAATGCGTCTGTGAATTATGTTATTATCCAGTGAGATTTGACATGCAACTATGTGAGGGCAGATTACTGGGTGGCACGGTGGCGCAGCGGTAAAGTTGCTGCCTTACAGCGAACCCGCCAGAGACCCGGGTTCAATCCCGACTACGGGTGCTGTCTGTACGGAGTTTGTACGTTCTCCCCGTGACCTGCGTGGGTTTTCTCTGAGATCTTCGGTTTCCTCCCACGCTCCAAAGATGGTTTGTAGGTTAATTGGCTTGGTAAATGTAAAAATTGTCCCCAGTGTGTGTGTGTGTGTGTGTGTGTGTGTGTGTGTGTGTGTGTGTGTGTGTGCGTAGGATAGTATTAGTGTGCGGGGATCACTTGTCGGCGCGGACCTGGTGGGCCGAAAGGGCCTGTTTCCGCACTGTATCTCTAAACTAAAACTTAGAACATAGAACAGCACAGGAACACAATGTCTGTGATGAACATAATGCCAAATTAAACTAATCTCATCTGCTGCTGCTGATCCATCTCCCTCCATTCCCTGCACATCCATGTTCTTCTCTAAAAGCCTCTTAAACGTGATGCTGGCTTCTGCCACCTCCACAACCATGTTGCACCATCTTGCAGGCCGACCCACAATGCTGGAGTAACTCATCGGGTCCTCCACCCGAAATGTCATCCATCCCTTCTATCCCGAATTTGGATAGGTGCATGGATAGAAAGGTTTTCAAGGGTTATGGGCCAAACATGGGAATTGGAAGATAACTTCCTTATTCTGAAACTATGCCCTTGGTTTTAGAGCTCCCCCCATTTGCCCATCAAAAAGATCAAACATTTTCAATACACAATAGGTGCAGGAGGAAGCCATTCGAGCCAGCACCGCCATTCAATGTGATCATGGCTGATCATTCTCAATCAGTATCCCGCTCCTGCCTTCTCCCCATACCCCCTGACTCCGCTATCCTTAAGAGCTCTATCTAGCTCTCTCTTGAATGCATTCAGAGAATTGACCTCCACTGCCTTCTGAGGCAGAGAATTCCACAGATTCACAACTCTCTGACTGAAAAAGTTTTTCCTCAACTCTGTTCTAAATGGCCTACCCCTTATTCTTAAACTGTGGCCCCTGGTTCTGGACTCCCCCAACATTGGGAACATGTTTCCTGCCTCTAACATGTCCAACCCCTTAATAATCTTATACGTTTCGATAAGATCCCCTCTCATCCTTCTAAGTTCCAGCGTATACATATAACATATAACAACTACAGCATGGAAACAGGCCTGTCCGGCCCTACCAGTCCACGCCGACCATTCTCCCTGACCTAGTCTCATCTACCTGCACTCAGACCATAACCCTCCAATCCCCTCCTATCCATATACCTATCCAATTTACTCTTAAATAATAAAATCGAGCCAGCCTCCACCACTTCCACCGGAAGCCCATTCCATACAGCCACAACCCTCTGAGTAAAGAAGTTCCCCCTCATGTTACCCCTAAACCTTTGTCCCTCAATTCTGAAGCTATGTCCCCTTGTTGGAATCTTCCCCACTCTCAAAGGGAAAAGCCTACCCACGTCAACTCTGTCCGTCCCTCTCAAAATTTTAAAAACCTCTATCAAGTCCCCCCTCAACCTTCTACGCTCCAAAGAATAAAGACCCAACCTATTCAACCTCTCCCTGTAGCCTAAGTGCTGAAACCCAGGCAACATTCTAGTAAATCTCCTCTGTACCCTCTCCATTTTGTCGACATCCTTCCTATAATTTGGCGACCAGAACTGCACACCATACTCCAGATTCGGCCTCACCAATGCCCTGTACAATTTCAACATTACATCCCAACTTCTATACTCAATGCTCTGATTTATAAAGGCAAGCATACCAAACGCCTTCTTCACCACCCTATCCACATGAGATTCCACCTTCAGGGAACAATGCACAGTTATTCCCAGATACAAGTCTAGTCGCTCCAGTCTTTCAACATAGCACAGTCCCGCCATTCCGGGAATTCACCCCCATTTTAAATGGACAACTTCCTTATTCTGAAACTATGCCCTTGGTTTTAGAACTTCCCCCATTTGACCACCAAAAAGATCAAACATTTTCTTAGCATCTACTGTCAGAACCTCTTGGTGATTAATGCTTCAACAAAATCACATCCCATTTTCTGAATTTCAATGGATATAAGACCCAACTTGCTGATAGTCAGTCATACAGCACGGAAATAGGCCCTTCAGCCCAACTGGTTCATGCTTTCCTCTTTAGGCAATCATTTTCTATAACACATCATTCTAGTAAACCGTTGAACACCCTCCTGCTTAAATAAAGAGAGTAGAACTATATACAGCTCCCACCACACTATCTGCGGCCTCACCTGCACGTAGAACTATTGTAGCAAAACTTCCTTACCTTTGTACCCCCTGCCCTTTGCATTCAAAGTTAATAACACTCGAAACATATAAGATTATTAAGGGGCTGGACACGTTAGAGGCAGGATACATGTTCCCAATGTTGGAGGAGTCCAGAACCAGGGGCCACAGTTTAAGAATAAGGGGTAGGCCATTTAGAACGCAGATGAGGAAAAACGTTTTGTCAGAGAGTTGTAAATCTGTGGAAATCTCTGCCTCAGAAGGCAGTGGAGGCCAATTCTCTGAATGCATTCAAGAGAAAGCTAGATAGAGCTCTTATGGATAGCGGAGTCAGGGGGTATGGGGAGAAGGCAGGAACGGGGTACTGATTGAGAATGATCAGCCATGATCACATTGAATGGTGGTGCTGGCTCGAAGGGCTGAATGGCCTACTCCTGCACCTATTGTCTATTGTCTAATACTTAATTTGCTTTTCTAATTATTTATCTTGTCTGCACGATATTTCCAGCCAAGGGGGTGAAGGTTCTGACTGTCTACCCTATCTATGCCCCTCAGCGTTTTATGCACCTTTATTGGGTGTCCCCTCAACCTCTGGTGTTCTCGAGAAAACAGTTGAAGTTTGTCCGAGATCCCCTTGTGGTTAATACTCCACAATCCAGGCAGCGGTCTGTGAGATCTCTTCTGCGCCCTCTTCAAAGGTTGCGCATCCTCCCAGCCATAGGGCCACCCCAACTGCACGCAATACTCCAGATTTCATCAGTTTTACTCAATTACCTTCATTTCTAATTTGAAGAATATTCTTGGGCTGGGCTTGTGATTACCAAGAAGTCACTGTCAGTTCTTCAAACACCACATCATGTTCCGTCATATCTGTCAACTTCTTACCCAAGCAACCGAGAGAGACAAAATTGCAGGGCCAGGCTACAACTACACATGATTGGACCAGATCCTGTTTGTTATCTCAGTGTAGATATTTAGTCATCTGGACAGGAACAATCCTAACAGACATTGACAGACGCAAAACCAGGGGAGATCTGACTACAGTCAAAGCTGCAGCATGTTTATAATTTATTAATATCTCTAAGGCATCTAAAACACTATTAAATGTTAAGTAAATCATCAAAAGTTAATTCAGTTTATTGCACTGAGACATAACTATGGTGGCACAGTGGTGCAGCGGGTAGAGCTGCTGCCTCACAGTGCCAGAGGCCCGGGTTCAATCCCGATCTCAGGTGCTGTCTGTGTGGAGTTTGCACGTTCTCCCTGTGACCGTGTGGGTTTCCTCCGGGTGCTCTGGTTTCCTTCCACATCTAAAGGTTTGCAGGTTTGTTGGTTAATTTGCCCCCCTGTAAATTGCCCCTTAGTGTGTAGGGGGTGGATGTGAAAGTGGGAGAACATAGATCTAGTGTGAATGGGCGATCGATGGTCGGCGTGGACTCGGTGGGCCAAAGGGCCTGTTTCTGTGCTTTATCTTTATCACAGCGTGGCTGTGTTCTGCAGCTGCGGCTCACCGGCAGTCTCTCCGTTTTTTTTTGTGTTTTTTTGTCATTGTTGATGTTAAATGTACGTTTTGTTTTATTTTTAATTCTGTGTATGTAGGGGGGTGGTGGGGGGGTTGGGGGAAACCTTTTTTTAAATCTCCTCCTCAACGGAGATGCGACCGTTACCGTGTCGTATCTCCGTTCGCGCAACGGCCTAACATCGTGGAGTCGGCGGCCTCCAGCTGGGATCGACCTCGAAGACTCCGGTCGCAGGGCCTGGACTTACCATCTCGGAGGCTTCGGCCGTGGGCCCTGCAGACCGCAACATCGGGAGTTCGCCCAGTGGGGGCTCAGGACTTTCTTCGGCCTGCTCGGCTCGGCCCTGGGACTTTCCATCGCCTGGTGGGGGCTTCAAGGGGTTGGGAGCCTCGATCGCCTCGTGGCGCCACGGGAGAAGAACGAGGAGGAGATAAGACTTTGCCTTCCATCACAGTGAGGGTATGCCTAGAGCAATCACTGTGATGGCTGTTTTGTGTAAAAAATTGTATCTGTGTGTCTTGTGTTCTTTAATGTCTACTGCCGGACCCTGACGTGAGAGGACGCTGGCGTTGTGTATTCGCCGCTTTTCCGTCAGGATAGTTTGTCTGTTTGTCTGTTTGTTTCTATGTTAATTGTATTTGTAAAGCGCTTTGTGCATGTGTTAAGGCGCTATATAAAATAAATATATTATTATTATTATTATTAAAACTAAAAAAGAATGGATTTTAAATATTAACTTTAAAAGAAATTGCATGCAATTCACTGCCTCCTTGAGCACATACTAAGGATCTCCATTGACAGCAGTGGGCTATCAAGTCTTTTACACTGGGCCTGACCTGATGTGAAATTGTAGGGATGCTGAAATATCACAGGAATACTGGACTGGGCCCGAGGAAACCACCTCAAACTCATTGAACCTAGTGAATCAGTTCAGAACATCTTGGACTGTCATATTTTGCAGTGGAGACACAGAAGTACATTAGGGGTTGCCAACTATCTCACTCCCAAATACGTGACAAGGTGACGTCACCGCCCCGCGCCCCACGTGACCTCACCCAGTCAGCGGCCACGTTCTCCCGCTCCACCAATGGCGGCCGCCCGGGCCGGGAGGCGGGTTGCTACGCAACCTCCGTCAGGCAAACACACTCCGTTAGCCTACACTGTCCCGGCCTACAGCGGCCCGTGGGCCTAATATGGGGCAAGGGCGGTCCCGTATGGGACAAACCAACTTAGCCCAAAATACGGGATGTCCCGGCTAATACGGGACAGTTGGCAACCCTAAAGTACATAGAACAGTGAAGCACAGGAGCATGCCCTTCGGCCCACAATGTCTGTGCTGAGCATGATATGGAGTGAATCTCCTGTGAGGAGTACTCCCTCCATTCCCCGCATATCCATGAGGGAAGTATAAGACCAGCTGAAGATGCCACAACTAATCGGTCTGTGTTTCTGATCAGACTCCAGCCTAGTAAGACTCACTCTATAATTCTTTGGGGATAACCTGGAAACTTTAGGCCAAGAATAAAAGAACGCGTTGTTCAAAAATATTATGGTCAAAGTCATACAGCACAGAAACAGACCCTTCAATCCAACTTGCCCATGTCGACCAAGATCCCCCATCTACGCTAGTCCCACCTGCCCACATTTGGCCCATTTCCCTCTGAACCTTTCCTGTCCAAAATTAAAAGAAAATAAATTTTCACTCAGAGTTGTGAGGCTGTGGAATTCTCTGCCTCAGAAGGCAGTGGAGGCCAATTCTCTGGATGCTTTCAAGAGAGAGTTGGATAGAGCTCTTAATGATAGCGGAGTCAGGGGGTATGGGGAGAAGGCAGGAACGGGGTACTGATTGTGGATGATCAGCCATGATCACGGTGAATGGCGGTGCTGGCTCAAAGGGCCAAATGGCCTACTCCTGCACCTATTGTCTATTGTCTAAATATGTAACTAAATGCTGTTTGCCTATTTTAGGTGGTTTAGTTTAGTTTTCGTTTGGCTTATTGCCACATGTGCTGAGGTACAGTGAAAAGCTTTTATGTGGCGTGCTATCCAGTTAGCGGAAAGACTATACATCATTGCATCTATACATCGTTAGTATAGTAAGACCTGAGTAATCTCCTGGACAAGTTTCGATCGCCTAGCTTGGGGTCGGAGAGGAATTTCCCGGATTTTTTTCCCAAATTGGCCTGGGTTTTTATCCGGTTTTTCGCCTCTCCCAGGAGATCACACGGTTCTTTTGGGTGGGAAGAAGGGCAATAGTGGGAAGGGGGTTGGGTTAGGATCAGCCATGATCGTATTAAATGGCGGAGCGGGCTCGAGGGGCCGGTTGGCCTACTCCTGCTCCTATTTTCTTGTGTTCTTGTGTTCAATCAAGCTGTTCCACTGTGTACAGATAGAGGGAATAACGTTCAGTGCAAGATATCTTTGTAGTTGATCTTGGTCAATAAGAATCAATTTTAGGGTTTTTTAAGCAATATTCATCTGCCCTGGTCACTTTCACAGAATCCGTTTGATAAAAGCGATTCAGATTCTTTAGTGTGTTTAGAGATGTTTCACATTGTGTACAAGAGAGCTGCAGTGTTGGAGGCATTCACCATGTACCGCATTGCTAGCGGTGCTTGGGTGGAAACGTGAGAAGTTGCTGTAAAGATTGAGTTGACTTAACAGTAAACCAAATGTAGTTATTTTCAAATGTGCTATTTTTAAGAAAAGTCAAAAGGGAAGCAGAGATATGCTTAGTTTTAATCTATAAAATCGTGCTAGATTGCAGAAAGACATTCAACAATGCATCTTAAGCAGTTCGATCAAATCTATACATGTTTTTTTCTGCTCTGGATGTTTTACTTTCCTCTTGTTATCACAGTTATAACCCGTGTGATTTGCATGTTTATAATGACCACTTCAAGTCAAGTCAAGTCAAGTCAAATTTATTTGTCACATACACATACACGATGTGCAGTGAAATGAAAGTGGCAATGCCTGCGGGTTGTGCACAAAAAAGAATTACAGTTACAGCATATAAATAAGGTTAATAAGTTACTATTAGTGTCGACAAAAATTTAGTCTCTGGGGTTATAAAAGTTGACAGTCCTGATGGCCTGTGGGAAGAAGCTCCGTCTCATCCTCTCCGTTTTCACAGCGTGACAGCGGAGGCGTTTGCCTGATCGTAGCATCTGGAACAGTCCGTTGCTGGGGTGGCAGGGGTCCCTCATGATCTGGCTTGCTCTGGATCTGCACCTCCTGATGTATAGGTCCTGCAGGGGGACGAGTGTAGTTCCCATGGTGCGTTCTGCCGAACGCACTACTCTCTGCAGGGCCATCCTGTCCTGGGCAGAGCTGTTCCCAAACCAGACTGTAATGTTGCCGGACAGGATGCTCTCTACAGCCCCAGAGTAGAAGCAATGAAGGATCCTCAGAGACACTCTGAATTTCCTCAGTTCTCTAAGGTGGTAAAGGCGCTGCTTAGCCTTACCCACAGTGCGGCAATGTGCGTTGCCCACGTCAGATCCTCTGCGATGCGGACTCCCAAGTATTTAAAACTGCTCACCCTATCCACAATAGACCCATTTATCTCCAGTGGCGTGTACGTCCTTGGATGTTTAGCCCTTCTGAAGTCCACAATCAGCTCCTTTGTTTTAGTGACATTCAAGAGGAGGCTATTGTCCTGACACCAGAGTGCCAGATCAGCCACCTCCTCCCGGTAGGCCTTCTCATCGTTGTTGGAGATCCGGCCCACCACCACAGTGTCATCAGCAAACTTGATGATGGAGTTTGAGCTGAACCTGGCCCCACAGTCATGTGTGTACAGGGAGTACAGTAGAGGGCTAAGGACGCAGCCCTGGGGGGATCCTATGTTCAGGGTGAGGGAGCTAGATGTGTGTTCCCCCATCCTGACCACTTGGGGCCTGGCAGTGAGAAAGTCCAGGACCCAGGCACACAGAGGGGTGCTAAGCCCCAGTTCCAGCAGCTTCTCAACCAGTCTGCTGGGGACTATTGTGTTGAATGCTGAACTAAAGTCAATGAACAGCATCCTCACATAGCCCCCCTGGCTGTCCAGATGAGAGAGAGCGGTGTGTAGAACCTGGGA
This sequence comes from Rhinoraja longicauda, assembly GCF_053455715.1. NCBI lineage: Eukaryota > Metazoa > Chordata > Chondrichthyes > Rajiformes > Arhynchobatidae > Rhinoraja > Rhinoraja longicauda. The sequence goes on from NC_135974.1 coordinate 35,885,961, forward strand.
GACCGCATCATCCGTGGACCTGTTCGGACCTGTTGATAATGACCACTTGATAGGAGCAGAATTAGGCCAGAATTAGGCCCATCAAGTCTAAACCACCATTCAACCATGGCTCTCTCTCTCTCTCCTAACCCCATTCTCCTGCCTTTTCCCCACAATCCCTGGCACCCTTATTAATCTATCTCTGCCTGAAAAATATCCACTGACTTGGCCTCCACAGCCTTTTGTGGCAAAGAATTCCACAGATTCACCACCCTCTGACTAAAGAAATTCCTCCTCATTTCCTTCCTCAAGGAACGTCCTTTAATTTTGAGGCTGTGCCCTCTGGTCCCAGACTCTCCCTCTAGTGGAAACATAGAAACATACAAAACATAGAAAACAGGTGCAGGAGTAGGCCATTCGGCCCTTCGAGCCTGCACCGCCATTCAATATGATCATGGCTGATCATCCAACTCAGTATCCCGTACCTGCCTTCTCTCCACACCCCCTGATCCCTTTAGCCACAAGGGCCACATCTAACTCCCTCTTAAATATAGCCAATGAACCGGCCTCAACTACCTTCTGTGGCAGAGAATTCCACAGATTCACCACTCTTTGTGTGAAAACGTCCTCTCCCCATCCACTCCATCTAGGCCTTTCACTATTCTGGTTATAAGAGTATTGGGTTGTAAGAGTGTTGAATATGAATTGACAAAATAATGTGGTGTATCAGTTTCTTGATGCATGAGGTTGGATGATATTATCAAAGACTATCTTTAATTTACACCACCATATTAAAAATCATAGAATAGCCTTCAAGCAAGAACTAGACATAGGTTTAAGGTGAGAGGGGAAAGATTTTTAAAAGGAACCTGAGGGGCAACTTGTAAACATACAAGTTGGGTGGTGGGTTTATGGAATGAGCTGCCAGAGGAGGTAGATGAGGTAGGTATTATAACAATATTTAAAAGGAATTTGGATAGGTGCATGGATAGAAAGGTTTTCAAGGGTGATGGGCCAAACATGGGAATTGGAAGAAGCTGGGGCATATTGGTCTGCATGGATTAGTTGGGCAGAAGGGCCTGTTTCTCTGCTGTTTGTCACTAGGAACTCTATTTCACGGGTATAATTTTCGGTTGTACTAAGTTAGCCGAATGTTATAGGCTGATTTAGTGATGGAGAGAGACACATCCCGTGCTCCGATTACTGTTTGATTGGTTGGAAGGGACAGCATGGAAAGAGGCCCTTTGGCCCATCAAGTGCACACTGACCATTGGTCGCCGGTTCACACCAGTTCTATGTTATCCTACTCCCTTGGGGGAGATTAGTTTGACGTTCGGCACGGACATTTTGGGCCGAGGGATTTGTGTTTTACTCTTTCAAGTTCAATTTTCTATGTTGGGGGAGAAAAACTAAGCATGTTCCATGAAAAAAAATTAAAAGGCATATCCATGTTTACAGCCATTGGTTGAATGCTGTAAACACCAACTACACTTCAAACTACAACCTGTCTCAGCTGCACTAGGGCTTTGGGCTTCTGTTTTATTGTGCACTCATTTTTTTAATTTATGAAACATTGTTTGTTACGTCATCTATGTTTCCATAGAAACGTAGAAAATAGGCGCAGGAGGCGGCCATTTGGCCCTTTGAGCCAGCACCGCCATTCATTGTGATCATGGCTGATCATCCACAATCAGTAACCTGTGCCTGCCTTCTCCCCATATCCCTTGATTCCGCTAGCCCCTAGAGCTCTATCTAACTCTCCACTAAATTCATCCAGTGAATTGGCCTCCACTGCCTTCTGTGGCAGAGAATTCCACAAATTCACAACTCTCTGGGTGAAAAAGTTTCTTCTCACCTCAGTTTTAAATGGCCTCCCCTTTATCCAGACCTGTAATCGACAGCAAGTAAGAATTTAATAGTTCTGTTTTGGTACAAATGACAATTAAACACACTTGACTTCACATGCCCTTGAAAGTACTTTTTGTACAAAATGGCTTTGTGGATTATTTGGACGGCAAAACTCTTCACAGGATTTCCTCCAGTAGATTAAAGTAGATTGCATCGTTAACGATAAGCAAAGTACACACTGTTTGAGAAATACAAATTATTTCCTCATTCCAACCTTTGTGTCTCTGTTCTCACTGAAAGAGAAATATGAGGAAAGGATTTTTAATTTGTCACATCTTGCACTATGATCCCATCGTTACTGTAAAGTCCTTATCCACCGTTTGAACTGGGTGGGAGCAGGGGAGATCAGCAAAGAGTGAAGGCGAATGAGACATTAAAGATGAAAACACCAACGTTTTATAGGAATAGGCAGGGAGTGAAGTGAAGTCGATTGACTGGAGGCCAGGAAATGGAAATTGCGGAAAGGAGGAAGTGAAAATAGAACAGAATTAGCCGCAGAACGAGAGAAAGTTGGAAAGGGGAGAGAAACAAATGAGAGGGTAAACAGTGAAATTAATGAGTAATTGAAAACTGAGTAAGAAAAAGGGAATGGTATTAATGGCTGCTTGCATACATAAAGTGTAATGCGTCTGTGAATTATGTTATTATCCAGTGAGATTTGACATGCAACTATGTGAGGGCAGATTACTGGGTGGCACGGTGGCGCAGCGGTAAAGTTGCTGCCTTACAGCGAACCCGCCAGAGACCCGGGTTCAATCCCGACTACGGGTGCTGTCTGTACGGAGTTTGTACGTTCTCCCCGTGACCTGCGTGGGTTTTCTCTGAGATCACTTGTCGGCGCGGACCTGGTGGGCCGAAAGGGCCTGTTTCCGCGCTGTATCTCTAAACTAAAACTTAGAACATAGAACAGCACAGGAACACAATGTCTGTGATGAACATAATGCCAAATTAAACTAATCTCATCTGCTGCTGCTGATCCATCTCCCTCCATTCCCTGCACATCCATGTTCTTCTCTAAAAGCCTCTTAAACGTGATGCTGGCTTCTGCCACCTCCACAACCATGTTGCACCATCTTGCAGGCCGACCCACAATGCTGGAGTAACTCATCGGGTCCTCCACCCGAAATGTCATCCATCCCTTCTCTCCCGAGATGCTGCATGACCCATTGAGTTACTCCAGCATTGTGTGTCTACCTTTGATTTTAACCAGCATCTGCAGTTTTTTTCCTCGTTGTTTGCAACAGGCGATTGTTTTTTAAAAAAGCACGCCTCCCATCTCCTTTAAATTTCGCTCCATTCACCTTCAAGCTGTCCCCTCTAGTCCTTGACATTTCCACCCTGGGGATAAAGGTTCTGACTGTCTACCCCAACTACAACTTGGACCAAAGATTTACATTCTAAGAAACAATGTAAATGAATGGGGACACTTTGCGAATTATGGAAGGGATTTCAGAATAGCAGAAATAGGCACAAAGTGCTGGAGTAACACAGGCAGGTCAGGCAGCATCTCTGGAGAAAAAAGATGGGTGACGTTTCGGGTCAGAACCCTTCTTCAGACTGAAAGTAGAGGGGGTGGGCGAGGGGGGGTGGTGAGGCATTTGAAGTCATCGCTGCACAGTTACATTCTTGGATGTACAATAGGCCAGAGTTGGAGGAACACAGTTATCTTTGTCACTTTTGGGATCGTAAAGGACTGCATCCAATAATTACATTTGAGGTAACTCAGCGAATATCTATAAACAATTTTGTTTAGCAGATATATATAATGTTTTTTACGTTTAAGTTGTAAATTAATTATTGAAAAAATTACTGCACTGTGATAGATTTTGGATGTTTATTTAATTGAATCAGATGTAATGTTAATGGATTATTATTTTCAGATTGCAGAAGGAATGGCTTATATTGAATCCAAGAACTACATACACAGAGATTTGAGGGCTGCCAATATTTTAGTGAGCATCACGCTGGTTTGCAAGATCGCTGACTTTGGTTTGGCCAGAATAATTGAAGACAATGAATATACAGCTAGAGAAGGTATGTCCGTCTCTCTGTGTGAGCAAACCGTGTCCCAGGCTCTGTACGTGATGTGATCTTCTACTGCACATTGGAAGGCCTGAAGGGCTGCTGAATATCTTCATCAATATTTTCCCTTTAGCATCTATACATTCTAATGACTCTCTGTCACTCTTCGTAACTCTCTGTGCTTTCTGCGTTTACACAAGTCCTTGCGATTCCTATAAGCATTTTCCTTTACATACGCACAAAATCTAAGGCACAGAATCTGTGGAATTCTCTGTCACAGAAGGCAGTGGAGGCCAATTCACTGGATGTTTTCAAGACAGAGTTAGATTTAGTTCTTAGGGCTAACGGAATCAAGAGATATGGGGAGAAAGCAGGAACAGGGTTCTGATTTTGGATGATCAGCCATGATCATATTGAATGGCGGTGCTGGCTCGAAGGGCCGAATGGCCTACTCCTGCACCTATTTTCTATGTTTTTTAAATGCTGGAGTAACTCAGAAGGGTCTCGAGCTAAATCGTCACCCATTCCTCCTCTCCAGAGATGCTGCCAGTCTCGCTGAGTTACTCCAGCACTTTGTGCCTATTTTTGGTTTAAACCAGCATCTGCAGTTCCTTCCCACCCTTTTTCTTTAGCCTGATCCTGTGTCTAACCCAATTTATTGATCACAGCCGATTTATTCTTCAAGTGAGGGTATGTGCTATTAATGAATTGTACGAAATACTTAATAATGTTCCTCTGTTCATCTGTTTAGCCAATCATTCCGTATTTGATCCCTCCGCGATTTGCCTGACTGAAACCTTGTGTCTTTTCTCCTTTCCTTTAAATCGCATTTATTTGGGTGATGTTTTAGTCAGAGGGTGGTGAATCTGTGAAATTCTTTGCCACAGAAGGCTGGTGAGGCCAAGTCAATGGATATTTTTTAAGGCAGAGATTGATAGATTCTTGATTAGTGCAGGTGTCAGAGGGTCTCGGGAGAAGGCAGGAGAATGGGATTAGGAGGGAGAAATGGATCAGCCGTGATTGGATGGCAGAGTAGGCTTCATGGGACAAATGGCATAATTCTACTCCTATTCCTTATGACCTTATGACCATCGTTCACCCCTCCGTAGCCTCCAACCTCATTGTTCCCCAGCCCCACACAACCCACTCCTACCACCCACTTGTACCGTCTCGAAAATCCACAAACAGAACTGCCCTGGCAGACCCATTGCCTCTGCCTGCTCCTGCCCCACTCAGTTCATGTCCACAATATAGCAGTCTGAAGAAGGGTCCACACCCGAAACATCACCCATCCTTTTTAGCCTGAGATGCTGCCTGACCCACTGAGTTACTCCAGCACTCTGTGTCTGTCTTTGGTGTAAACCAGCATCTGTTTCTACAAGGATCTGCTAGACATTGATTCTAATTCCATCTCCATTTGCAACTTTCAGTGTCTGTTTCTACAAGGATCTTCTGGGCATTGATTCTAATCCCTGTGTTTCAATCTCCATTTGCAACTTTCCAGGTGCCAAGTTTCCCATCAAGTGGACTGCACCAGAAGCCATCAACTTTGGATCTTTTACAATCAAGTCCGATGTCTGGTCCTTTGGAATCGTTCTCATGGAAACCATCACGTATGGCCGCACACCTTATCCAGGTAGGTAGTGAGCAGCGATGGAGCACTTCTGTTCTGCTGCATGAACCCTGCACATTTCATGCTGGCAGCACTTATCAAGGCATGGACATAGAACATAGACCACAAAGAGTGAGGAACGGCCCTGAGCCCAAACCATTGCCGCCCATTCCCTCCACAGATGTTGTCTGACCTGCTGAGTCAGCGTCTTGTCTTTTTTGCATCTGATAATTGACATAGAACCTGTAAAAAAAAAAAGAATGCAAAACTCAGTGGGTCAGGCAGCGTCTCTGGAGAAAATGGATAGGTGTAGTTTCGGGTCGGAACCTTTCTTCAGACCCGAAACATTCAGAGATGCTGCCAGACCCACTGATTTGCTCCACCACTTCGTGTCTTTCTTTGTGAACCAGTTCCTTGTTTCTACTGCTGTCTGTGTTTTCTTTACTCATCTTTACTTGTACAAGTAACTCATCTTTACTTGTACAGATGCCAGAAGTTTTAAAAGTTGTGGTGAGAAGATCGAAGTGCGATGAAATAAATGTTGGTTATATCCTCAGAATTAAAGGACGCTCGGTTAGGAAGGAGAGAAGGAGGAATTTCTTTAGTCAGAGGATGGTGAATCTGTGGAATTCCACAGAAGGCTGTGGAGGCCAAGTCAATGGATATTTTTAAAGCAGAGATAGATAGGTTCTTGATTAGTACGGGTGTCAGAGGTTATGGGGAGAAGGCAGGAGAATGGGATTGGGAGGGGAAGATAGATCAGCCATGATCGAATGGCAGAGCAGACTGGATGGGCCGAATGGCCTATTTCTGCTTTTATAATTTATGAGCTTATGAATCCATCCTGTAACTGTACACAGTTCGTCAAGGTCTCGCCAACGACTCGTACAGATGCCAGAAGTTTGAAAAGATGTGGTGAGAGAATTGAAATAAACGTGATCATTTGGGTTGTTTTGCCTTGTCTGCAGGAAGGTCAAACCCAGACGTGATCCGCGCGCTGGAACACGGATACCGAATGCCACGCCCGGATGTGTGTCCCACCGAGCTGTACGACATCATGATGAAATGCTGGAAGAACAAGCCAGAGGATAGGCCCACGTTTGAGTATTTGCAGAGCGTTCTTGAAGACTTCTACACTGCCACGGAGAGCCAGTATCAGCAACAGCCATAACAACCAGGTGCCAAGTACGAACAGAGAATGGGACAAAGCAAAAAAAAACAAAAGGTCACCCAAACCATCCATTTTAGTTTGGACTTATTGAGGTCTGCACTTGCATTTTTGCACCATGACCAGAGTGAGAATGGTTTCTAACATTATTGACTGTAAGCAATGTATTTTCCATGTTAAATATTTTCAATAACTTTTTAAAATATGTATTAGCAAATGTTCTACGAAAACTTCAAACAAATCATTTGTTCGTTGATGCCTGAACAAAAAGGTTTATTTTTGCTGAAATGCTCCAAATAATATTGGTACTGTACTTTCAATGACGTCACGGTTTATTTTTTATTGTGCCCTATTTTTATACTGAAGTCCGTAAACCTATATGAACTCTCAGACAGTGTAGTCACATACACATCAGTGTCTATTGGGTTGTTTCATATATAGAAAACTCATTGAATTACTTCAGAGCCACACAAGGACCTTATAAACAGAAAGCATTTCTGTACATAAACAGCTGTCATTCAGGAAATAACTTAATCTGCGTGAAGGATGTTTTGAAACATGTTTTCCAAAGTCTGTAGAGTGTAGAAGGTTATTTTTTTTAAAGTCAATGAAGATAACAAGCCTTTACGATGACCGTAAATATTTTCAAGAAAGATTGTGCGAGCCCTGTTTCACATGAACTAATGGGATGTCTGGTGAATCTTCCTCTTTGTGAAATTACCAATATTGGTCTCGCTACTGCAGTCAGACTCAGGAACTCCGAACGCTGAGCACAGATAGATGTGTCTAGAGGCTACGTTCGACCGAGTGATGTTCTGAGTCCAAAGGAAAGGCCCCCAGTCGAAACAAAAGGCCAAACGCCTGGGTTCATTTGCCTGGAGGTTAAAGTTTCTGTTTTGTCCTGTGTAGAGTTTGCACGTTCTCCCCCGTGACCGCGTGGGTTTCCTCCGGTTTCCTCCCACATCCCAAAGACGCGTAGATTCGTATGTTAATCGGCCCTCAGTAAATTGCCCCTCGCGTGTAAGGAGTGGATGGGAAAGTGGGATAACATAGAACTAATGTGAATGGGTGATCGGTGGTCGGCATGGACCTGGTGGGCTGAAGGGCCTGTTTCTTTCAAACAGTCTATACGACCAAGCAGAATCCACAGTCCATATGTAAAACTTGTGGTTGGTACGAATGGTATTTTTCTTGAATGGGAACTGTATGTGCAAACAAATGAGCCTCAGGGAAATGCTCCAGTCCACAGCAACTGTCGGTGGAGCAGAGAGAATAATCTCAAACAGGAGCGGTTTTTCAAGAGATATCTACTGATGCAAAACCAGTGTGGTAATTCCAAGCTACAAAATAAAATAAAGCTATTAATTTTGTTGGCCTCTTTTTACTGTTAGAATATATATGGTTTTAAGTTTTTTTTTAATCAGTTGCGTAAGATTTGGGAATAATTTATAGCAGTGAATATGGTAGTTGGCATTAATCTAACGGAGCTTTGCTGAGTATGGATTATAGTGTGCACATGCTTAAAGATATGTAAACTGCGTTTATTTTTCACATGGCTTGAAAATATGAAATTATAATTTCAAAATTATACGCATTCATAATGTATATTTGAATTAATGCTTGAAGTGTGAAATAAAGTGCCTTAGTCTCGATATTGCTTGTTCTGAAATTTGTCAACTCTAAAATGTGGCATTGATAATGATTCTGCATTAGTGTACAAATGTACACCTGATCTTTATAAATATTTTGACACCAGTCATAATTTTCTGTATTTCCAAAGTTCGATGGCGGTGCAATGAACTGCAGATGTTGAAATCTTGAGCAAAACGCAAAGTGCTGGAGGAATTCAGTGGCTCAGACGACATCTGTGGAGGGAATGGACAGGTGCTGCCTGACCCGCTGAGTTCCTCCAGCACTTTGTTACCTATGCAAGATTGCAGCATCTGCAGTTCCGTGTGTCTCCTGTTCCTCTCTCCTCCAGTTGCTCACTCATTGTCATCTGCATTATGATTTATAGCCACATGTCTGTTTTGTTCTCTTCCTGTCATGTACCGACTCTCCTGGAAGTAGTCGAGGCAGGTCCAATAAAAACATTTAAAGACATTTAAATGTAAAGGGAATGAAGGGGGACCCTCTCTTGATCAATGCGGGTGTCAGAGGTTATGGGGAGCAGGCAGGAGGGTGGGGTCAGGAGGGAGAGATAGATCAGCCATGATTGGATGGCGGAATAGACTTGATGGGCCGAATGGCCTAGATCTACTCCTATTCCTTATGACCCTGGGGTCTGCCTGTGGCCACGTGCGGCAGCAGCTCTGGTATGCCCCTGTGAGATATTTAAGACTTTACTAAGAACATTTGCAACTTTGTCAGCTCCAGAAACATGCCAGCTCTGTGTACTGCCCAGCTGCATGACTTTGCCAGATTGAATGCAAAGGCAACGAATGTCACTATAGCTAGGCACATGTGACAATAAAGTATCATTGAATCATTGGGTCACATTTGGACAGATATCTGAATCGGAAACGTTTAGACAGGGAAGGGTGAATTGCAGGCAAACAGGACTAATGTAGATGGGGGGGAGTCTTGGTCGGCATGAACATGTTGGACCAAAGTATAAGAAAATAACTGCAGATGCTGGTACAATATCGAAGGTATTTATTCACAAAATGCTGGAGTAACTCAGCAGGTCAGGCAGCATCTCGGGAGAGAAGGAATGGGCGATGTTTCGGGTCAGAACCCTTCTTCAGTCTGAAGAAGGGTCTCGACCCGAAACGTCGCCCATTCCTTCTCTCCCGAGATGCTGCCTGACCTGCTGAGTTACTCCAGCATTTTGTGAACAAGTTGGACCAGAGGGTCTGTTTCCATGCTTTATGACCCTAGGACTATAATTTAGTCTCAGGCTGTCATCGCGGACTTGGTGGCTCCTGCTCGCTTATTTTCTAAATAAAAGCAGCCACGGTGGCACAGCGGTAGAGTTGCTGCCTCACAGCGCCGGAGACCCGGGTTCGATCCCGACTACGGGTGCTGTCTGTATGGAGTTTGTACGTTCTCCCCGTGACCGCGTGAGATCTTCAGTTTCCTCCCACGCTCCAGAGGCACAGGTTTGTAGGTTAATTGGATGGGACTTCCTATAATGGCTGAGGTAGAAAGAATATTAAAGAAGAAAACATTTTAAAAAGGGGAAGGCTAACTGGTTGGGAGATTTCAAGGAGCAACAGCACCATCTATTGACATAATGAGTTAAAGTAAATCAAGAGAATTAAAAATTGGAATAATAAAGGTCAGGATCCAGGAGTGGTTTAATTGTCATCTGTAATGTCAATAGAAGCAGTGTATGTTTGTGACGGTCTGTGGCTGTATGATTGATGTACAGAAGGCAATAACTAGTATGAGAAAGATAGATACAATGTGCTGGAGTAACTCCTTCAGGCAGAGGAGTGGTGGGTGCGGTGGTAGAGTTGCTGCCATCCAGAGCCAGACACTTGGGTTCGATCCTGACTACAGGAGCTGTCTGTATGGAGTTTGTACGTTCTCCCCGTGACCTGCGTGGGGTTTTTTCCCGGGTGCTCTGGTTTCCTCCCACATTCCAAAGACGTACATGTTTGAAGATTAATTGGCTTCTGTAAATTGTCCCTGGTGTGTCGGATGGAACTGGTGTAGGCGTGATCGTTGGTCAGCGCAGACACAGTGGGCCGAAGGTCCTGTTTCCCATGCTCAATCTCTAAAACTAAAAACTCAGCGGGTCGGGTAGCATTTCTGGATCAGTGGCGTTTCAGGTCGGGATTTACCAAATGCCAGCCAAAACATGGCAGGTAACAGGTGGACACAGGTGACAGGTAACAAGTGGACACAGGTGACAGGTAACAGCTGGACACAGGTAACAGGTGGGCACAGGTGACAGGTAACAGGTGGACACGGGTGAAAGGTAACGTGGACACAGGTGGCAGGTAACAGTTGGATAAGGGTGGCAGGTAACAGTTGGACAAGGGTGGCAGGTAAAAGGTGGACACAGGTGGCAGGTAACAGGTGGACACAGGTAGCAGGTAACAGGTGGACACAGGTAACAGGTGGACACAGGTAGCAGGTAACAGGTGGACACAGGTAACAGGTAACTGGTGGACACAGGTGGCAGGTAACAGGTGGACACAGGCGAGAGGGGTGATTGCCGGCGCGCAGTGCTTTACAAGGTTAATTAAGCTGGCAGCCACTCTGCTTGACTGACGAGGTAACAGGATTAAGTCGTTGGCAAAGAAACAAAGAGTGTAGAGAACAAAAGCTTCAGTCTCAAATTTTCAGTGAAGGAGACTTGCTAACTCAGTCATGCCAGTGTTAGCCAGGGCCAGACATGGGAAACATACAAACAAAGACAGTCATTGGAAAGTGGTACATCAGTAGAGCTTGGGCATTTAGAAACAGAGCGAGGTGTTGCAATGCAACCAAAGACAATATGTGATTTAGGATTTGGAGTTTTACCACACTACTGTGATGGCAAGGCTGGGTCAAACAAGTGGAAAATAGGCGAGAAATTGCAAATCATCAACCATGTTATGTATAGAATGCCCATGAACGAAGGAGGTCACAGAGAGTGGTGGACACTGCCCAGCCCATCACAGCTACTGACCTTCTCACCCATGAAGGGATCTTTAGGAGACTGATCTGTCTGAAGAAGGGTCTTGACCCGAAATGTCACCCATTGCTTCTCTCCCACTGAGTTACTCCAGCATTTTGTGTCTACCTTCAGTTTAAGCCAGCATCTGCAGTTCCTTCCTACATGTTTCGTCTGTTGGAGTAACTCAGCAGGGCGGGCAGCATCTCTGGAGAACATGGATTGACAGTGTTTCAGGTCGGAACCCTACTTCAGTGAATTTGAAGAAGGTCCCAACCTGAAACGTCACCTATCCATGTTCTCCAGAGATACAGCCTGACCCGTTGAGTTGCTCCAACACTTTGTGTCTTTTTTTGTAAATCTGCATCTGCATTTCCTTATATCAGCATATCTGGTCAATTGTTAAAGACTTATCATATCATATCATATATATACAGCCGGAAACAGGCCTTTTCGGCCCTCCAAGTCCGTGCCGCCCAGCGATCCCCGTACATTAACCCTATCCTACACCCACTAGGGACAATTTTTACATTTACCCAGCCAATTAACCTACATACCTGTACGTCTTTGGAGTGTGGGAGGAAACCGAAGATCTCGGAGAAAACCCACGCAGGTCACGGGGAGAACGTACAAACTCCTTACAGTGCAGTACCCGTAGTCAGGATCGAACCTGAGTCTCCGGTGCTGCATTCGCTGTAAAGCAGCAACTCTACCGCTGCGCCACTATCTGGCTGGAATATTCAAGGATATCTCCAAAATTTTGCTTCTGCATTCTGAGTTGCCTCCTGTACTGTTTGAGTTTACATGACGGTTATGTTGATGCAAGCATGATTTCCATTGTATCTGTGACTACCCATATTTATACATCTGACGATAAATTGGACTTGACTAATTGACTTAATCTCACACTTAGTCACAACCAGCTATGTATGTCACAACACGAGACGCATGTTAAATAACTTTGCAATCACAACTAAATTTTACAAGCTTTCCAAAAAAATTGGATTAATTTTAATCTCCAATAGACCAAAAAGTATGATTTTATTACTGACAATTTTATTTAGGGATGATTTTCACTTCCTGGTATTTGAGAGTCATTAGAGTCATAATTGCTGCAATTCAGCAACGACAATTAAGGTATACTGAGTCATTGCGTTATAGACTATGCATTCTCCAGCGTGCAGTCTGTCAAACCTGAAGTGACCTGAGCACCTGAAATTGTGGGGAAACCTGATAGAAGTATATAAAATTATGAGAGGCATAGAAACATAGAGACACAGGAGGAGGCCATTTGGCCCTTCGAGCCAGCACCGCCATTCATTGTGATCATGGCTGATCTGCCACAATCAGTAACCTGTGCCTGCCTTCTCCCCATATCCCTGAGACAGAGTAGACAGTCAGAACCTTTTTCCCAGGATGGAAAAATCAAATACTGGAAGGCGTAGCTTTTACGTTGAGTGGGGCAAAGCTTAAAGGAGATGTGTAGGGCAAGGTTTGATAAAGAGGTTGATGAGTGCCTAGAATGGCAGTGGTGGAGGCAGATATATTAGTGGCATTTCAAAGAGTTTTGGATTGGCATATGGATATGGAGGGATACGGATTATGTGCAGGCAAATAGGAGTTGGTCGTGACATCATGTTTGGCACCGACCTTGTGGGCTGAAGGGCCCATTCATGTTCTGTACTGTCCTATGTTCTTAATAAGATACTGGAAGTGGTAGTGCATAATTCATGTGCTTTCATCTCATGGCTGCCTGTGTTGGCACAATTCCCTGACCAAAATTAAAAACCGTTTAAATTAAACACAACTTTGTGTCGGCGTTGGGTCAATCTTTTGTGATCCACAACTTTTTTTCTGTACACTGAACATAACACGCCAGGACTGTAATATCATCCTTTTTTTTAAAAAGTAGAATAGTACTGGATAATATTACTCATATTACTGTCCGGACAATGGTGTTATGTCAAAGAACTTATTGCAAATAAATGAACGACTAACGCGCAGGTGTGTCTCTCTCGAATGTCAAATTTAAATTGTACACTGGGTTATTGTGCTAAAGACAAAGAGCACATCACAGTGTGTACAGCACTGATATTCAGAAGCATTTAAAAATAATAAATCAGTTAAACAGATCTTGGAGAATTTTAATGGAACATAGAAAGGGAAACTATTACCTGTGCAGATTGATACACAAAGTGCTGGAGTAACTCACCAGGTCAGGCAGCATCTCTGGAAAACATGGATAGGTGTTGTTTCAGGCTGGGACCCTGGGGACCCGAACTGTTCCCTATCCATGTTCTCCAGAGATGCTGCCTGACCCACTGAGTTATTCCAGCAATTTGTGTCTTTTTTTGTAAACAAGCATCTGCAGTTCCTTGTTTCTCCACAGCTAGTGCAAAAAATAGGCAACGTAGACTTCTTCATCACCCGTGGATTGGACTTCTTACTGCTCACAGAATGCTGGCTTAACCCTGGTGAGCTTGCTCCACTCGTGGAACTCTGTCCTGATAACTGTAACTTCTTCACCTCGCCTAGGCTCTCCGGACACGGTGGGGGCTTAGCCACTGTGTTTAAGAAACATTTCAACTGCCGCCTCCTGAACGCTGATCATTTCTCCAGTTTCGAGGTGCAACTAATTAAAGTAGGCCTAGCCTATTCCCTCTTAATTGTTCTTGTGTATCGCCCACCAAAAATGCATAAGGACTTCATCACCCAATTTGCTGATCTGATTTCTAGCATTTTGCCCAAATTTGACCGGATCATGATTCTTGGTGACTTTAATATTCATGTTTGCTGTCCCACTAAGCCTCTTGTGAGTGAATTTATGCACCTGGTTGAGTCCTTCAATCTGACTCTTCACACCACGGGACCCACTCACAAGTTAGGCCATACTCTCGACCTAGTGTTATCGTCCGGATTCCCAATCAACAACATTGAAACTACTGAAGCCTGTCTATCGGACCACAGCGCTATCATTTTTGACGCATCTCTGCCTTTATCTCCCGCAAAATCTCATCTCCCGCAAAATCTCATCTCCCTGTTCGCTACTCCCGCGACATAAATTCATTGACTGCCAGTAAATTCTCCGAGGCTCTCACAGCTGCCCCCAACATCTGCACTATTGAGGCCTCTCCCCCCCCATCTCAGCACTGAGGATCTCGCCTCTTTATTTAATATCACTTGCTCTTCCATCCTGGATTCTATCGCTCCCCTTAAAATGAAAAAGCCTAAGCCCAAAGGTCGGCCGTGGCTCAATGACTCCACCAAAGCCCTAAGAAGGGAGTGCAGAAAATCAGAAAGGAGGTGGAAATGTCACAAGCTTCAAATTTCCTTCGAAATTCTGAGAAACAATCTTCTCAAATACCAGGAAGCAGTAAAGTCTGCTAGAGCACAATACTTCTCCGACCTTATTTCCAACAACTCTCATAACTCCAAGGTCCTATTTAGAACAATTACCTCTGTCATATGTCCCGCCCCCAGTACCAGCTTAGTTGGGTCCCCTGCTAAGTGCGAAGAATTCGCTAAATTTTTCACCAACAAAGTTGAGAACATTAGAATGAACATTTCCCCTCCCACCCGTGACCTAGCTGTCTCACTAGTCTGTTCATCTAAATTGGACTGCTTCCAACCCGTCACTCTATCCTCCCTTGCAAAGCTTGTCTCCGCTATGAAACCTGCAACCTGCCCCCTTGATCCTGCCCCCACTGCCCTTCTGAAGGATGTCATTGCAATAGCCAGTCCCAGCATCCTCTCTATTATCAACAGTTCTCTGGCCACTGGCACTGTTCCAACCAGTTTCAAGCACGCGGTGGTCCAGCCCCTACTGGAGGAGCCAGCGCTGCCGTCGCAGCTGCGGCTTGCCTGCAGTCCGTCTGTCTTTTGTGTTTTTTGTTGTTTTTGTCTGAATTGTAGTTTAATATGATGTAGTGTTTGTATGTTATGTTTTGGGGGGGGGGGGGGGGGTGGGAGGGAACGGGAACTGTAACATTCTCTCTCCAGAACGGAGACGTGACCTTTGTTCTGTGTCGTGTCTCCGTTCCCGCAGCGGCCTACCACCGGCCATTCACCTGGGAACACCTGGGTCTCTGGTTCGCAGAGCCCGCGGCGCGGACTCACCACCTGCGGCGCTGGCTGCCTGCGGATGCTGCGGGAGCGGCTGCGACTCGTCTCCGGAGGCTCCGGCGCGGGCCGCGTGGACGTCGGAAGCCCGCAGACCCCTGGATGGGGGCCGACATCGGGAGCTCCGGCAGCGGCAGAGGCAGCGTGTTCGCCCGCCCCGAATCGCGGGGCTTGGGTCGGCCCGCCACGGACCTTTCACCATCCGGCGCGGCCTGAAATAGGCCGTTGACCTTTCACCGCCCAGCGGCGGCTTCAATATCGGGAGCCCCGACCGCCCCGACGTAGCAAATCCAACAGCCTGACCGCGGGACAAGACGGCAGGGAAGAGAAAAAGACATTTTGGCCTTCCATCACAGTGAGGAGGGACTGGAGGAGACTCACTGTGATGGATGTTTCTTTTTGTTTGGTGTTAGTTGTGATTGTATGTGTTATTGCATTTTTATTGATTAATCTTATTGGTCTTATTGTTCAACTGCGGGTAATGTTTCATTTTACTACACATTTATGTGTTTGTAACAAATAAACGACTATTGACTATTGACTATTGACTACTGAAAAAACCTAACCTAGACCCCACCTTGCCTAGCAACTACAGACCCATTTCCAAACTGCCATTCCTGTCAAAAGTCCTTGAAAAGGCAATTCTAAACCAATTAGTGCCCTACCTGCACCAATACACCATCCTGGAAAGTTTCCAGTCAGGTTTCAGAGCCCACCACAGCACAGAGTCTGCATTGTTGAAGGTACACAACGACCTGCTTCTCGCCATCGACACCGGCGACTGTGCAATCCTGCTCCTTCTCGACCTCAGCGCAGCGTTCGATACAGTGGACCACACCATCCTTATTGACCGTCTCCGGTACGCGGTTGGCATTGATGGCACTGCCCTGAGCTGGTTCGCTTCGTACCTCAAAGATAGGAGTTTCGCCATCAACATAGGCAGTTATTCCTCTGCACCAGCTAGCCTCTCCTGCGGAGTTCCACAAGGCTCCATCCTAGGCCCCATTCTCTTCTCTCTATACATGCTCCCCCTTGGCCAAATCATTCAAAGGCACGGCATTTCTTTCCACTGCTATGCCGATGACACTTAGCTTTACCTCCCCCTGAAACCCAACAACCAGTCAAATTTAAACAGCCTCTTACACTGCCTTGAGGACATAAAATGTTGGATGGCACAGAACTTCATCCAATTAAATGAGAGCAAGTCTGAGGTCATCCTATTCGCCCCCCCCCCCCCCCCGACTCCATCAAATTGATAACAGGCAGTCTTGGAAGTCTATCCTGCCTAGTCAAACCGCATATCAAAAACCTCGGCATGATATTTGACTCTGCATTAAAATTTGATAAGCAAGTCAACGCTGTGGTAAAAGCCAGCTTCTTCCAACTTCGAACCATAGCTAAAATCAAACCTTTCCTCCAATTCGACGACACAGAAAAAATCATTCACGCTTTCATTTCCTCCCGCCTAGACTACTGCAACTCCCTATACACTGGGATCAGCCAATCTTCCCTGTCCCGCCTGCAACTGGTCCAAAATGCCGCAGCGAGACTCCTGACGGGTACCTGTAAAAGGGACCACATCACCCCGATTCTGGCCTCTCTCCACTGGCTCCCTGTACGGTACAGAATCAACTTCAAGCTCCTCCTATTCACCTATAAAGCCCTAAATGGACACTCCCCCCCCCTACATCAAAAATCTTCTAACCCCCCTCTCTAACTCCAGGTCCCTCAGGTTGGCCGACTTGGGGCTACTCACTATCCCGCGGTCTAGGCTTAAGCTCAGGGGTGACCGCGCTTTTGCGGTTGCAGCTCCTAGACTGTGGAACAGCATCCCTCTCCCCATCAGAACTGCCCCCTCCATCGACTCCTTTAAGTCCAGGCTCAAAACCTATTTCTACTCCCTAGCGTTTGAGGCTCATTGAGGAGGCGCTGTGAACTGTTTGCGTGCTACTGTATGTTTCTTTTTTTTTTTTTCCATTGGAACCTAATCAGACGTACAGCACTTTGGTCAACGTGGGTTGTTTTTAAATGTGCTATACAAATAAAATTGACTTGACTTGACTTGACTAGGCAAGAGCTCTAATGCGGAAAAATCACAATTTTTTAAATAGGGGTTTTCAAAGCAAATGCTGATAATTATTTTAAAAGTCTGAAGCAGGGTCACGACCTGAAACATCACCTATCCATTCTTGAGTTACTCCAGGACATTGTGTTTTGTTCAAGAGTCCAGCATCTGCAGTCTTTTTAGTCCCAATGCCAGGATATGAAGTCGTAGGAGAGCGTTACAAATTGAATACCTTCCCATGGGGTGAATGGCCGTCTTCTGTATGATTAGAGTCATAGGGTGATACAGTATGGAAACAGGCCCTTCGGCCCAACTTGCCCACACCGGCCAACATTAGTATTAAATATGCCCTTTGACCCAACTTGCCCTAAGGGCCTGTTTCCACACTGTATCATTCTATGACCCTAATCATACAGAAGATTAGAGTCATAGAGTGATACAACTTGTGTTACAGAGTGATACAGAATTGTGTTTGCAATCATAACAACAGTGTTGTTGCAAATGCAACCTAAATTTGGGCGGGGAATCAATAACCTAAATTAATGCACATTTATTTCCGTATCACAAAATGCTGGAGTAACTCAGCAGGTCAGGCAGCATCTAGGAGAGAGGGAATGGGTGACGTTTAAGGGTCGAGATCGTTCTCAGCATTTGTGTGTGATACCTTCGATTTGTACCAGCATCTGCAGTTATTTTCCTACACATTTTTTTTCCGTGTAGTTTTGAAGTGCAAAAATGCTTAATTAGAGAGGAAAAGGAAAATGAGATGAGGAAAAACCTGTTCACCCAGAGAGTTGTGTATCTGTGGAATTCTCTGCCACAGAAGAAGGCAGTTGAGGTCGATTCACTGGATGTTTTCAAGAGAGCGAGTTAGATTTAGCTCTTCAGGCTAATAGAATCAAGGGATATGGGGAGAAAGCAGGAACGGGGTACTGATTCTGGATGATCAGCCGTGATCATGTTGAATGTTGGTGCTGGCTCGAAGGGCCGAATGGCCTCCTCCTGCACCGATTGTCTATGTATCTATGTATCAAAATGAATGCACATTTTTGCTCCATGGTGTTTTGAAGCGCAAATGCTTAATTAGAGAGGAAAAGGGAGACACAAAATGCTGGAGTAACTCAGCGGGTCAGGCAGCATCTCTGGAGGGAAGGAATGGGTGACTTTTCGGGTCGAGACCCTTCTTCAGACTGAAGTCAGGGGAGGGGGAGAGTTTGCAGCAGAATGTCAATCATCTGGAGTGGGGGCGGGGTTTAAGGGAGGGGGCGGGGTCTGGGGTGGGGGCAGGGTTCAGGAGAGGGGCGGGGTCTATAGAGGGGCGGGTCTGTAGCGGGGCCGGGTTTAGGGGAGGGGCGGGGTCTAAGGAGGGGCGGGGTTTAGGGGAGGGGCGAGGTCTGTGGTGGGAGCGGGGTCTAGGCTGGGGGGGGGCTTAGGGGAGGGGCGGGGTTTAAGGGAGGAGCGGGGTCTGTAGCGGGGGCGGGGTTTGGGGGAGGGGCGGTGTCTGGGGTGGGCGTGGTTTATGGGAGGGACGTGATCTGTAGCGGGGGCGGGGCCTGTGTGACGTCATGACGCCACGCGTGACACGTGGACGGCAAGATGGCGGCGAGGAGGGTGAGAGTGAAGGGGTGTCCCGTCCGCCTCCCGCCGCGGGGGGACGGCAGCGCCGGGGGCTGGGCCGGGCTGGGGCGGGAGCCGGGGGGCCGGGGGACCGGGCGGCCATCGGGCGGCGGCGGCGGCGGCCCCTCACCGGGCGTTAAAGGCGCCGCTCGGTCCCGGGGCCGCGGGCCTTGCCCTTTAACTGTCTGTCAGCTTCCTGAATAAGCTGCATGCGTGTAATAAAAATGTGTGTATGCTTGTAAACACATACATTTTTAATACACTAATTATGTGTGTGTATATATATATGCTCTATACAGAAAAATATAAATAAATATGTTTGCATGTGTCTATATGTGTGTGTATATATGTGTATGTACATGTGTTGTATATATATGTGTGTATGTGCATGTGTTGTGTATATATATATGTGTATGTACATGTGTGTATATATATGTGTATACGTGTGTATATATGTGTATGTACATGTGTGTGTATATATGTTTATGTACATGTGTGTGTATATATATGTGTATGTATGTTCATGTGTGTATATGTGTATACATGTGTGGATGTATATATTTGTATGTACATGTGTGTGTATATATATATGTAGGTACAGGAAATAACTGTAGATGCGGGTTTAAATCGAAGATAAACACAAAATACTGGAGTAGCTCAGCGGAACAGGCAGCATCTCTGGTGAGAAGGAATGGTGACGTTTGGGCCAAGACTCTTCTTCTGACTGAACACATGTACATGTGTGTGTACATGTGTATGTGTACAATTTCATATATATGTATGAACATGCATGCACACATGTGTATCATGTACATGTGTATGTATGTATTATTTACATTTGTGTATACATGTATGCACATGTGTATCAGTGTATATGTGTGTATCAATGTATGTATGTGTAGGTGTGTATGTATTTGCATATATATTTATGTATATATATGTGTGTATTTATATGTGTGTAAATGCGCATGAACAGGCTTCAGATATAGGGAGTGGAAGGGACTGAACAAGGTAATAGGGGTGGGGAGGGGGACAAAATAGAACCGAGGCAAGGAAACAAGGCATTTGCTCCAGTTCTCTTTCCCCCCTCTCTCTTACAATGAATAGATGTCACCTGTCCGTTTTCTCCAGATATGCTACCTGACCCGCTGAGTTACTCCACCACTTTGTGTCTATCTAAAGAACTGCAGATGCTGGTTTACAAAAAAAATTCAGTGTGCTGGAGTTAAGTCAGTGAGTCAGGCTGGATCTCTGGAGAACATGGTCAGGATCCTACTTCAGACTAAGGTATTTGGAGATGGAGCTGCCAGGACAGTTCTGTTTATGTATTTTGGAAAGGTGACATGAATGGGCAGTGTGAGGATGATGAACGATAAGGGTACGGTAGGGCAGGAGATGGCAGAAACAATGGGGCAGCCAAGACAGTCCTACTTGTGGATTTTGGGTAAGTGAAAATCAATGGGCATTGCGAAGCGAGCAAACGATCTGTTTGGAGTTTGGAGGGGTGATGGTCAGAGGTGATGAAATCGGTAACTGTCGGGGAGATGGTGGCCTGGTGTTTGTCCATGGGGTCATGGTCAAGGGTTAGGTATGCAGACGTGTCTGAGAAAACTCTTCATACATTGAACTCTGGGTGGCACGGTAGTGCAGCAATAGAGTTGCTGCCTTACAGTGCCAAAGACCTAGGTTCAAGGTCTTGAACCCTTGAGACCTTACAGAGTTTGTACCTTCTCCCCGTGACCTATATGGGTTTTCTCCGAAGTCTTCGGTTTCCTCGCACACTCCAAAGACGTACAGGTTTGTAAGTTAATTGGCTTTGTCTATATGTAAATTGTCCCTCGTGTGTGTAGATTTGGCATGGATTTGGTGGGCCCAAGGGTCGGTTTCCGTGCTGTGTCTCTAAACTAAACTAAACAAAGCATTCTTATGTTGCCTGGATTGGAGGGTATTAGCTATGAGATGTTGGGCAAAAGTGGATTGTTTTCTCTGGAGGCTGAGAGGAGGCTGATAGAATAGAAGTATATAAAATTGAAAAGCATAAGTAAGGTAGATAGAACCTTTTCCCCCCAAAAGTGGGAATGTCATAGCCTAGAGAGCATATCTATGATCTTACACCTGTACATTTAATTGTGTCATACGCATTAGTGTTTGCATCTGTCTTTACACAAAACACCCTTTCCACGCATGTGGTCCCTGGGGTGATATCTCTTCCCTAGTCTGTGAGATGTCCCCACCAGGCCCAAGGTTCAAGGTTTCAAGGCCAATTTATTGTCACATGTACGAGTTAAGGTAAAGTGAAATTTGAGTTGCCATACTAAAAGCAACAAGACACACAACCACATATCAGTTAACATTAACATCCACCACAGTGGTTTCCACATTCCTCACTGTGATGGAAGGCAGTAAAGTTCAGTCAACTTTTTCTTTGTTCTCCCGCGTTTGGGGCAGTCGAACCATCCGCAGTCGGGGCAATCAGTGCAAATATCTGAAATACCTTTCAGGGGTTTAAACCAGGGTTTAACAAAAGTCTTGATATTACACAACAAGATTGCTATTTTTAAATAGTTCTAAGTAACGAGTTGATGCAAGTTTGTATAAAAAATGGTGGGGTTGAGCTGCAAATGATATAGTTTTCTATTATAAGGAAAACACAAAGTGCTGGAGGAACTCAGCTGGTAAGGCAGTGTCTGGGGAGGGGATGAACAAATAACTTATCAGGTTGGGACCCTTCTTCAGACAGCCTGACCCGCTGAGTTCCTCTAGCACTTTGTGTTTTGCGCATGATTCTAGCAACTGCAGTCTCTTATATCTACAGTTCTCTATTTCATGGATTGCTGCCTTCAAGGTTATTTATGTGTGGGCTTTCTTTAGTTGTTTTAATCCCATTGGAGACACTTTGATTGTGTGGAGTTATTTGCAAGTGGTGTTTCTGAGGTGTGATAAATTTATTTCCCAACAGGATTTGGTGTTTCTGGGAATTTGTCAGAATTTACTCAGGTTGGAATGTTTAACATTTGGAGAAGCAATTTGTGAAATAATTGTGTTTTCCTGAAGGGAGTTCTCATGATTACCCAAACATTAGATTAAAAGTTATGGCTGTAATGTAAAGAGATAAGTAGTTTCAACTGTCAATGTACAGTCTGTATTCAAAGGCTGATTAATGTAATCAAAAGGATGCTGGTTGATACCAAAGATGGACACAAAATGCTGGCGTAATTCTGCAGGTTGGGCAGCTTTTTCTGTATCAGATTACACACTTCCTGTTCTTGAAAATACTTCACTTAAGAGTTTGGATCTGGTGTTGAAAAATAATGCTAAAGTTGCTAGATTATATATGAAATTATTTTCTAGATGCTTTATTAACTGAATGACACACGTGTGTGGTAATTGCCTGTCTCGTATTCACACGGTCATCATCAGTGAGCCGAATTAGCAAATCTGTGTAAAAGCAATTCTGGATATATAGTTGTGTGAAGTATCTAGGTACAATTGTTGGTGTGTTGTCAAGCATTATTGCCAGTGATTATCGTTTTTTTCCATGTGTCAAAGTTATAGAAGGTGTTCTGTCCGTATTTGAAAATGGATTCTTATTTTGAGATCTGTGCACATCGAATGCAGGAGCTACATACCAAGTGGTATTGTGTGATAAGGAGTGTTCAAGTGAAATCATCTTATTATCTAATTGATCTGTGCATTTTTGACTTGGAATATATATTTAAAATATCTAATATACATCATGATTCCTGAACTATTTTCATTCATTCGTCTTGTGTAAATGCTTAACCATCATTTATTTCCTGATGGTCAGATTTAACGTGGAAGGCCATTATCTTCCATCCAAAAAACTATTTGGCATTCAGAGCTTCCTTGAACGATTGCAAGACATTTCCATCCATTAGCAGTCTATTCTATCTAAAAGTCCTTGATTTTAACCTTAAATTACAGGAGTGTCTTTTATTATTTTTACATATGCTCTTAGAAATAATTGCTTAGGATCTGTCCTGATTTTTATTTCTCTTCTGAATCACTTTAAAGTCAAGGCTTGATAACACTTGAACCAATGTAATAAATCTGCTGAATCCAGAAATGTGACAGCAAGTAATGCCAATTGTTTTTTCATTATTTGGCTACGTATATATTTGGCTTAATTTTTAATTCATTTTTCAGAACTTTGGCTCTTTTTCAATCTAGCTATTTGATACCTTGACCCATTTACCTGTGTTTAGCCCATATCCTCTAAATCGTTCCTATCCATGTACCTGTCTAAATAGCTATTAAATGTTGTTATAGTATCTGCCTCAACTACCTCTTCTGGCAGCTCATTCCATATACCCACCCTCAAAAAGTTGCCCCTCAGTTTCCTATTGAATCTTTTCCCACTCACCTTTAAAATCTTTCTGCTCTCAATTATTTGTTGTTATGAAATAATTATATAATTGAGAATTCCATGGCGATATATCAAAATTCAATTGGCTGTATCTAATATGAATTGCAAATGCAGTAAATAAGATACAGGAAGTGTTAGGTAGGGTGAAGAAGGAACTAGTAGCTTTGGGACATCCTGCATTGCAGAGTTAAAGTTGTCATAATGAAGGGAAATGTATGTTCAGGTCAATCTCATCATAAGATATTTATATATAATTGGATATTGTACACTGTCATGAATTAATACTTTTAAAAACATGCACAATATGCAACAGCACTAAAGCTCGGAGAAATTATGGAAACTATCTTTTACTGAATTTCTCTGTCCATTTATTAAAAACAGAATGCCACCCAGCATGTCTGGCATCAATTGTGGAGTCTGATGAAGGCCCTTTGACCTGAAACGTTAATTGTTTCTCCTTCCACAGTTATTGTCCGACCTGCTCAGTGTTTCTAGCATATGATGTTTTATTTCAGATCTCCAACATTTGCATTCTGTTTTATTTTTAGGCTACACCTCTTTATCCATTTCCACATGAAAGCAAGACTCATCCAATTCAGTCTTGGTCAAGTCTACTATTTTATTGACCAATGCAAAATTATTATGAGGTACAACAAGAATCTTGCTTGCAGCAGCATCGTGGGCAGATAGACTCGGACAACAGACAAAAACATAAGTTATATGTATTGTCCAAGGCAGCAAAAAGAAAAAGACGTGTAAAAATGCAATTAGAAAACTGGTAGTTCAAAGGCTGGTGTGTAGTGTTCCGTGGCTGAAGTAGGATTAAGGTTACATAGAAACATAGAAAATAGGTGCAGGAGGAGGCCATTAGCCCTTCGAGCCAGTACTGCCATTCATTGTGATCATGGCTGATCATCCACAATCAGTAACTTGTGCCTGCCTTCTCCCCATATCCCTTGATTCCGCTAGCCCCTAGAGCTCTATCTAACTCAGATTGTGTGGGTACGATAAAGAACCCGATGGTTGTATGAAAGCAGCTGTTCCTGGACCTGGTGGTGTGGGACTTCAATTTCTGTACCTCCTGCTCATTGATAGCAGCAAGAACAGGGCATGATGGTGAGAATCCTTTTTGATAGATGACGCTTCTTAGCAAAATAGGTGCAGGAGTGGGCCATTCGGCCCTTTTTTTGTCAGCACCGCCATTCAATGTGATCATGACTGATCATCTAAATCAGTATCCCATTCTTGCTTTTTGACCATATCCCTTGATTCCTGTAGCACTAAGAGCTAAATCTAACTCCCTCTTGAAAACGTCCAGTGAGTTGGTCTCTACTGCCTTCTGTGGCAGAGAATTCCACAGATTCACAACTCTCTGGGTGAAAACGTTTTCCCCCATCTCCGTATCATGGCTGATCACTCTCAATCAGTACCCCGTTCCTGCCTTCTCCCCAAACCCCCTCACTCCGCTATCCTTAAGAGCTCTATCCAGCTCTCTCTTGAAAGCATCCAACGAACTGGCCTCCACTGCCTTCTGAGGCAGAGAATTCCACACCTTCACCACTCTCTGACTGAAAAAGTTCTTCCTCATCTCCGTTCTAAATGGCCTACCCCTTATTCTTAAACTGTGGCCCCTTGTTCTGGACTCCCCCAACATTGGGAACATGTTTCCTGCCTCTAATGTGTCCAATCCCCTAATTATCTTATACGTTTCAATAAGATCACCCCTCATCCTTCTAAATTCCAGTGTATACAAGCCTAATTGCTCCAGCCTTTCAACATACGACAGTCCCGCCATTCCGGGAATCAACCTAGTGAACCTACGCTGCACACCCTCAATAGCAAGAATATCCTTCCTCAAATTTGGAGACCAAAACTGCACACAGTACTCCAGGTGCGGTCTCACCGGGGCCCGGTACAACTGTAGAAGGACCTCTTTGCTCCTATACTCAACTCCTCTTGTTACGAAGGCCAACATTCCATTGGCTTTCTTCACTGCCTGCTGTACCTGCATGCTTCCTTTCAGTGACTGATGCACTAGGACACCCAGATCTCGTTGAACATCCCCTCTTCCTAACTTGACACCATTCAGATAATAATCTGCCTTTCTATTCTTACTTCCAAAGTGAATAACCTCACACTTATCTACATTAAACTGCATCTGCCATGTATCCGCCCACTCACACAACCTGTCCAAGTCACCCTGCAGCCTTATTGCATCTTTCTCACAATTCACACTACCCCCCAGCTTAGTATCATCTGCAAATTTGCTAATGGTACTTTTAATCCCTTCATCTAAGTCATTAATGTATATCGTAAATAGCTGGGGTCCCAGCACTGAACCTTGCGGTACCCCACTGGTCACTGCCTGCCATTCCGAAAGGGACCCATTTATCCCCACTCTTTGCTTTCTGTCTGTCAACCAATTTTCTATCCATGTCAGTACCCTACCCCCAATACCATGTGCTATAATTTTGCCCACTAATCTCCTATGTGGGACCTTGTCGAAGGCTTTCTGAAAGTCGAGGTACACCACATCCACTGACTCTCCCCTGTCAATTTTCCTAGTTACATCCTCAAAAAATTCCAGTAGATTTGTCAAGCATGATTTCCCCTTCGTAAATCCATGCTGACTCGGAATGATCCTGTTACTGCTATCCAAATGCTCAGCAATTTCGTCTTTTATAATTGACTCCAGCATCTTCCCCACCACTGATGTCAGACTAACTGGTCTATAATTACCCGTTTTCTCTCTCCCTCCTTTCTTAAAAAGTGGGATAACATTTGCTATCCTCCAATCCACAGGAACTGATCCTGAATCTATAGAACATTGAAAAATGATCTCCAATGCTTCCACTATTTCTAGAGCCACCTCCTTAAGTACCCTGGGATGCAGACCATCAGGCCCTGGCGATTTATCAGCCTTCAGTCCCATCAGTCTACCCAAAACCATTTCCTGCCTAATGTGGATTTCCTCCATCACCCTAGGTTCTCCGGCCCCTAGAACATTTGGGAGATTGTGTGTATCCTCCTCAGTAAACACAGATCCAAAGTAACGGTTTAACTCGTCTGCCATTTCTTTGTTCACCATAATAAATTCCCCTGCTTCTGTCTTCAAGGGACCCACATTTGCCTTGACTATTTTTTTCCTCTTCACGTACCTAAAAAAACTTTTGCTATCCTCCTTTATATTATTGGCTAGTTTACCCTCGTACCACATCTTTTCTCCCCATATAACCATATAACAACTACAGCATGGAAACAGGCCTGTCCGGCCCTACCAGTCCACGCCGACCATTCTCCCTGACCTAGTCTCATCTACCTGCACTCAGACCATAACCCTCTAATCCCCTCCTATCCATATACCTATCCAATTTACTCTTAAATAATAAAATCGAGCCAGCCTCCACCACTTCCACCGGAAGCCCATTCCATACAGCCACCACCCTCTGAGTAAAGAAGTTCCCCCTCATGTTACCCCTAAACCTTTGTCTCTCAATTCTGAAGCTATGTCCCCTTGTTGGAATCTTCCCCACTCTCAAAGGGAAAAGCCTACCCACGTCAACTCTGTCCGTCCCTCTCAAAATTTAAAAAACCTCTATCAAGTCCCCCCTCAACCTTCTACGCTCCAAAGAATAAAGACCCGTACTGCCTTTTTAGTTAACTTTTGTTGCTCTTTAAGGTGATCGGGGGAATGTTTTACACAGTGGGTGGAGGTGCCAGGAATGCAGGATTAGTGGTTGAGGCAGATATGATGCTGGTATTTAAGGGACTTTTCACTGGGCACATGGATATGCAGGAAATGGAGGGATATGAATTTTGTGCAAGTAGACAAGAGATGGTCTTTGCATCATGTTTGGCACTGACATTGGGACTAAAGGGCCTGTTTTTGTGCTGTACTGGTCTATGTTCTATGATCAGGATATCTTTTAATTAGTGCCATACCTGTCCTCTTGAAGCACTTCATTGCGGACACATTTTTCCGCAGTAAATTAACGCAGGAATTGTCACCGCTTGCGATAGCCCTCAGGTGCTCACACCTGACATTTTGTATGATGCTGTTGTCAGTCCTAAACTTCTGTAAGGCTTTGATCTGGATGTGGAGCTCCCAGTTCAGCTGGATCTTCTGGTTGGGAAAGACTTGGTTTATTTTTAGGTACACAATCATCCACACGTTTATTACGAAGTTGGAATTCATTCAGGTCACAAATCCTTGAACATGATTCATTCCACTGATTTGAAGCAGTCCTCTAAGCGCTCCACTGCCTCTCCAGGCTAACGCCTCTCAGTCCTCTTTAATGGTGGCTCCCTTTTCAAACTCTGTCTATGTGGCAGGAGGTCGGATGTTCTGAAGTTGGGGGCAAGGATAGGAGTGGTAGGCATTCCCGATGGAGCATTCCTGCATGCGGCCTGCAAAAATGTCCCTTCCAGTGCTGTCTTGGCACTCATTTTAATCCTGCGAACACTTCATCTGTAGATATACAAATTGCTGGAGGAACTCAACTGGTCAAACAGCACCTTGGAAGGATATGTCGGGACCCTTGTTTTTTGCTCAAGGTGCCAGCATCTACAATCTCCAGTGTCAACATTTCTTCTGTAGGAAGAAACTGCAGATGCTGGTTTAAACCCAAGATAGACACAAAAAGCTGGAGTAATTCAGCGGGTCAGACAGCATCTCTGGAGAAAAGGAATAAGTGACGTTTCAGGTCTAGACCCTTCATCTGTTTCATCCATTGTTTCAATATCCATTTTACAGTGTATGGAACTCTATAGCACAGGAACATACCCTTATCGAACAGCCGCTTGTCTTTTTCTCTTTTTTCTCACTTTTAATTTAATTTTAATTTCAAGTTTTCGTGTACCTTGTGTGTTGTGACTGTTGGCAGACCAATTTCCCTCTGAGGGTGAATAAAGTTTTATCGTATCGTTAAGCCCACAATATCAATGCCGAATACAATATCACGATAAACTCATCTCATCTGCCTGCACATGATCCGTATTCTCCATTCCCTGCAAAACCATTTGAGTTCTTGCCTAATTCTTAATTAGTTTAAGATTTTAGCATTGTTGAATTTTAATTGCTGATTATTTACCTTTTAACACAAATCTGCCTAGTAGTTTGTGCCCACAAAAAACAGTCATTGTAGTTACCAACAATACTCGTTATGGGCATGTCAGGTTGCCTTCTTTGGAAGAAAAGCCGAATGGGTGCCTTCAGTACAGCATGCCTGTGCTAACTCTGTATCACCTACCAGCCCTTTCTCTGCATTCTTGTAACATTTCCTGCTCTGTGTATTTATTCAACATTCGTTTGAAGGCCACAGTGGAACCAGTCTCATGTGAGTGGTGCATTCCAAATTCCAACCACATAAATCTTTCTTTAAAAAAAAAGTTTTTCCTCATGTCACCGTATATGGTACCTGTGATGCCTAGTCTTTGATCTTTCCACTAACAAGAAAAATCTCCCAGTATCCACTCCATCCAAATACACCATTGTACATGCATCCCATTTGTACATATCTACCAAGTCTACTGTGAAGTCGATAATAGCAGCCCCTCTAATCTAACTAGCTGTGGTCATTCCAGGAACCATTTCTGCCTTTTTCTTTGACCTTCTCTATTGTCATTGCATCCTTCCGATAGTCACCAGACCAGTTCTTTGTAATTTTTATATTCTATGTCTCTATTGATTGGCCATTTGTATTATTCATATTGCAAGGAATTCAATAATCTGATCTGATGACATATTTTGCAGTCAAACCAGATAATTTACATTTTTCACTTAACTTAATTCTTTGTTATGTCCTCAAGACTAATCAGAATGGAACATTTTTGGATTTTTGTAGACAAACTTGAAATGCTTCCTTTTCAATACTATACCTAACTACTATTCAGTTTTGTTTTGTTTTAGGGTTTGTATTGTTGAGAGGGGAATAAAATGGGTTTAATGGAAAATGCTGTTTGATTCTGAAACACACTCATTCTTTTGGAGAGTTACCAGATTTTGTGCTGATCTGAGAGCAGAGCATGATTTTTTTGTTGCAAAGGGTAACTTTGACTGCGCAAAATGAGAAGCAACTATATTTCTGTACTTCATTTCTTGATTTAAGTGCATTTGAAATATGACCAATTATTAGTGCCATTTTGTTTCAGACGGACAGGGAATTAAAGGAAACAATATTTGGGAACTTTATTGGCTATATGAAATGACACTCATGGGGTGATAGTGTAAATGGATAAAGTGATTTGTAAACTGTAGTGAATTATTTAAACAATTTTGTATGACATGAATAATAGTTTCAGTTTATTATCACCAAACATGTTTTACTTGGAATTGGTTTGAGTTGCAAAAAGTTGTAATCATATCTCAGTGGAGAGAATATTTTACTCAAATTGCATTGTGTAGCTTTGAATAGAGAGGAGCATATTGTAAGTAGCTTTGAATAGAGAGGAACATATTGTAAGTAGCTTTCAATTTAATCTGTTTACATCTGTGTTTGTGTCTTTGGTGCCTTCCAGTGAATCAACATTATCCCACTGTTGTATAGACCATGTATAGACCATGTTATTTCAATCTGTCGTCCTGAAATGCTTCAGGCTTGAAAGATAATGACATTATGTCCAAAGCAGATCTGTAATTTAATGCAAAGACTTTGTGTTAACAAAACAACACAACCTTTCTTTGCTTAAGATAGAAATGTGTACGTAATGTGTATGTAATGTGTACGTAATGTGTATGTAATGTGATAGCTTTGTGTATGAAATTCAGCTCTAGCTTTTATCCTGTGTTCTTGAGCATCCCATTTCATTTTTTTGTAGGACATTTGTCACATTATTAATATTTTCAGCTTATATGAAGTCAGGCAGTAAAATCTGCTTCGTTTTGTACCAGTTATGTCTCTGATTCAATCTTAGAGCCCCCCTGCTGTTTTTACTTTCCTATACGGGTTAATGTAGTGTTCATTGTAGAATGGACTGTTTCTCAGTGGAAGGAGCCTGGTTTGCATTCGATCCTACGTACAGTGTTGAAATGTTCAGTGTTTTCCTGAATGTTGTTACTCCATCTTCAGGGACCATGAGCCAGGGATTCCCATCAATTGAAATGTAACTTTATATTCAAAGGTGGATTAACATTCCTCGACTGTCTCCTTGTCCTCCTGAAAATCTCTTCCCAGAACGGAACCTGTTCTTCTGTTTGGAGGTCCCTGCGCAGTGGTGTTCTGCAGGGGTTAGTGCTGGGACCTCTGTTGTCTGTGACTATGTATAAATGTAGTTGGGCAGATTAGAAAGTTAGGAAGACAACACAAAAATTGGCAAAGTTGTAGATAATGAGTAAGATACAAGAAACTTTAGATACTGGAAACTAATGCAAAACACAAAGCGCTCGGGGAACTCCGCGGGTCAAGCAGGATCTATGGAGGGAATGTGCAGACAATGTTTTGGATTGGGACCCCTTCCCGATATATGTAAGGGGTTTCATTTGGGAAGTCATATCTAAGAGAAAAGTACACAGTAAATGGCAGGACCCATAGCATTAACGTATAGAGGAGTCTGGGGTGTAGGTCGATAGTTCCCCGAAAGTGGCAACACAAGTGGATAGGATAATATAAAAGGGTTGTGGCACACTTGCCTTCATTGATCGGGGCATTGTGCGAAAAAGTTGGCGGAATGTTGCAGCTGCATAAAATATTGGATAGGCCATATTTAGAGTATTGTGCACAGTCTGGTTGTCACATCTCATGAAGCTTTGGTGAAGGTGCAGCACAGGTTCACCAGGATGTGGCCTGGATTGGAGAGTATTAGCTGCAAGGAGAGATTGGACAGATTATTACTGCTGGAGTAAAGGAGGCTGAGGGCAGGTGGCCTGGTAGAAATGTATAAAATGATAAGAATCATGGATAGTATTAATCTAATGTATTTTTCAGGGTGTAACTGCCATATACTGGAGGGAATAGGTTTAAAGTGAGAGGGGAAGGGTTTAAAGGCGATGCACGAGGCAGGTATTTTACATGGGGAATGGTAGGGGCCTGGAACGCCTTGCGGTCAGTGTTGGTGGAAGTAGATATGATAGCAATGTTTAAGAAGCATTCAGACAGGCACACAACAAGAATTAAGTGTTTTATTGTCATACGTAGCAAAGCGGAACAATGAAATTCTTTTTGCAGCAGCATAACGGCCTCTAAACACCATACTCAATAAAACAAACAAAAAAAAGTACAAAAAATAAAATAAAACTATTGCAAAATAAAACAAAAGCCAGAAGTCCCTGGTGCAACCATGGCGGTTTGTACTTCGAAGTTTAGTTGGTGTTTGTAGTATTCAGTAGCCCGATGGTTGTTGGAAAGAAGCTACTACTGAACCTGGAGGTCACGGTTTTCACACTCCTATCTATACCTTCTTCCTGATGGCAAGAGTGAACTGAGAGTGGGGTCAGAGTAGTGAGGGCTCTTTGATGATATTGGCTGCCTTTTTAAGGCAACACCTCCTACAGATCCCTTTGACGGTGGAGTGGTCAGTGCCTGAGATGGACCGACCGGGCAGTGTCCACCACTGTTTGTGATCTCCATTGTTCCTGGGCGTTCATTTGCCAAACCGGATGGTGATGCAACCTGTCAATATGCTCTCTACTGTACACCTGTAGAGGTTCAAGAGAGTACTCGTCACCATACCGAATCTCCTCAATCTTCTAAGATAATAGAGGAATCGATGAGCTCATTACCTCATCATTTTGAGAGGGCTTGTATACAAAAACAGGGATGTAATGCTGAGTAATTACTGAGTAATATTGTGAGTAATTTTGGGCATCACATCTGAGGAAGGATGTGCTGGCTCTGGAGAGGGTCCAGAGGAGGTTTACAAGAATGATCCCAGGAATGAGTAGGTTAACATATGATGAGTGTGTGATGGCACTGGGCCTGTACTCGCTGGAGTTTGGAAGAATGAGGGGGGGGGACCTCATTGAAACATACAGAATAGTGAAAGGCCTGGATAGAGTGGATGTGGAGAGGATGTTTCCACTAGTGGACTAGAGGTCATAGCCTCAGAAATAGAGGATGTCCTTTTAGGAAGAAGATGAGGAGGAATTTCTTTAGTCAGAGGGTGGTGAATCTGTGCAATTATTTTCCACAGAAGGCTGTGGAGGCCAAGTCAGTGGATATTTTTAAGGCAGAGATAGGTAGATTCTTGATTAGTACAGATGTCAGAGGTTATGGGAAGAAGGCAGGAGAATGGGGTTAGAAGGGAGAGATAGATCAGCCATGATTGAATGGCGGAGTAGACTTAATGGGCTGAATGGCTTAATTCTGTTCCTATCACATGATCTTATGATTATGATTTGCATCAATGTGCTGGGTTCAGGACAGATCTTCAGAGATATGCACGTTCAGTAACTTCAATTTGTTGACTGTCAAAGAAGACAGGTTTGTGGGTCTTCTAAAGTCATTAATCAGCTCCTTGGTCTCACTGACGTTGAGGGCAAGGTTATTATTCTGGCACCATTCTGTCAGCGATATCCCTCCTATACTCTGGCTCATCGTTAGCTGTAATTCGTCCAATGACAATGGCACTGTCAGTGAATTTAAAGATGGAGTTGGAACTGTGTCCGACTACAGTCATGCGTATTGAGTGAGTAGAGCAGGGAACAGAGCACACAGCTGTGAGTTGCTCCTGTGCTGATGGTTCTCCAGGAGGAAGTGTTGTTGCCAATTCGTACTGGTTGTTGTCTGTTGATGAGGAAGTTGAGGATCCAGTTACAAAAAGGCTGCACAAAGACCCAGTTCCCTGAGGTTTGTAAAGCGTTTGGAGGGAATGATGCCAAGCTGTAGTCGATGAACAACAGCCTGACGTATGTGTTTATATTGACAGGGAATGGAGGTGTATAGATCATGTGCAGTTTAAATTGGCACTGACGTCATGGGCCTGTTCCTGTGCTGTACTGTTGTACGTAATTGTGAAATGTTTAGGAGAATTTTGGGAACGATCATGTTCAATATTGCACTACTAGATTTATGCCACTAGAGTTCATCAGTGAGCTTTGAGAATAGATCTCTTTTGCCTGTCATTTCTAATTGGTCCCACAGTGTTGCATTCGCAAATCTTGTATCGGGTGCGTTGAAGTTTTTTATTTTGTATTCTTTAAGTATTTATTATTGCTGCAATAAGGAAATAGAATGTACTCCTTATTTCTTGCTGGACTAACTGCAGATCAATTGTTGATGTATTTCAAGCGTGCCATACAAACGTTTTATTGGCAGTTCCAGTGTTTTAAGGGTGAAAGTTATACAGTACTTCGGCTCGACTCTTCCATGCAACCAAGGTGCCTATCCAAGCTCGTCCCATTTGGCCCATATCTCTCTAAGCCATTCCTATCCATATTACCTGTCCGAGTGTCTTTCTGCATTTCCACCTGCAAGCTCAACTGGAAATGGGGCGGAATATGTATCGTGGTACTTAAGTGAGAGAATGTTTGTGTTGGGGAGACTGAAGGAAACGAGAGTGGAAGTCTTGCAGCGCTGAAACGGATACCTTTCTGCACACAGCGTTGCATAAATTAAACTAAATTAAAACTAACCTAAACCACGTATGTGCTGACCATCAAGCACATTCATTCATCTTGCATCCCCATCCACCAACCCATGCTTCCACATCCCAATTTCCATGACGCCCAGTCCAGAGGCAATTTACAATTTTTTTTAAAAGCCTAGCAGCTAGCACATCTTTTGGCAAGTGGAGGAAAACTGTAGCAGGGAGAACATGCAAACTCCATAGGGAGGACGGCTCGTTCAGGAACGAGCCTGGGTCTCTAGCTGTGAAGCCACAGTGCGAACCACTGTGCCACTCTGTATTTGATTACTAACCAATGCAGCACTTGTTCTTACATTATCAAATGTTTATCAAAATATTGATTTATACTGGCAAACATGTTTAAATAATTTTATTAAATTGTCTGGTAATGTTAACCTTTGAGTTTTGTAGAGTAGATAGATATTAATCCAGCTTTCATCCTTTTTTTTAGGCAATGTCAATCTGGCCATTGATGCTTCTCTTCGAACTGCACACTTCATCTGCGTTTTATGTACCGGGTGTAGCACCAATTGACTTTCATCACAATCATCCTGTGGAAATTAAGGTAAATATCTGTTATATCATTGGGTATTGTTCACTCTTCAAGATGTGGCTATCGCTGTTCGATGTTTGTGGTCCGTGTGAAGAGCTCAGTACAAGTGTATATGATTATTTGATTTTCTTCTCAACATCTTTCTGCTTTGAATTTGGGCTAGTTAGGTAGAATGTTTGTTGATGTTTAAATTATTAAGAACTTCATCTCTGGGGTGTGCAACACATTGTCTTCATCCACGTGGCTCTTACTGGGCGACCTTGAAGTTTACATAGACGGGAACGCCTGCAGAAAATGTCATTCAGCGCACACGTACCTTGGCCTCCTGTGGTTGAGATGCAATCTTCAACAATTTTTTAGGTGTTTGAAGAACCTTTAGAATTTTTTAGCTGTTTGAAGAACTTCAATCGTGGCTTTGTGAAATAAATAAATGGAATTGTAGAGTATTTGTGAATATTGGAATTCTAGATAACAAATGGTTTTGAAACAGTTGGGATCTAGTGCTGGAAGTTTTCCTTTGTACCTAGTTGCTGCAAAATGTGTTCTTACAGAGAGCAGGAACATGTAGTCTGGATTGGTTTTGGAGTCAAGAAGTTATTTGTCTCACTAATTATCCGTATAAAATTACATATAATCCCCATCCCTCTTTCTGATGCCAGTGATTCAGAATCTTTAACGAGGTTTTACTTTTGATGTACTTGCACAGAGAGATGGAGATAGATGTCCACTTTACAGTGTTGCAGGGTGGCACAGTGGGGCAGCGGTAGAGCTGCTGCTTGTAACGCCAGAGACACGGTTTCTATCCCATTTTCTCCAAGATCTTCGGTTTCCTCCCACACTCCAAGGATGTACAGGTTTGTAGGTTAATTGGCTTGGTATAATTGTAAATTGTCCCTAGTGCGTGTAGGGTAGTGTTAATATACGGGGGTCGCGGGGCGGTGCGGATTCGGTGGGCCGAAGGGCCTGTTTCCGCGCTGTATCTGTAAAAAAATTTAGGTTGCCTTGTTCTCAGGGATAGACAAGAAATAGAACCCATAAAGTAAGCTGCTACCTCAACAGAATATCACAGAGAGGGAGAGAGAGAACTATTTAAGTCAGTACCCCATATCATCTTAATGGCCGTTAATACATTTTTAACGGTCTGTGCATAGTTTTTCAAAATTTGTGTGCACGTGAAAATCAGTAACTGAGCCACTGATTGCACATCAGTGAAGAACAAAATGTGTGGAAATATACAGAACTAAGAAAAATAAAGGGCCCCAGAAAAAAAATAGCAGAGGTGGCAAGAAAATGGATAAAGGGTTAAATGATCTTTAATCAAGAAGTGTGAATGGAGATTGATTCCACAAGCTGCTGAGACATTGAGATCGAGGATCAGATCACCCACCGCTTGCTGTTATCTGGATCAAAAGTCTGTACGTAATTTTTCTTCAACTAATATATATGTTCTGCACTGTCGTACTAATCATTGACCCTAGTGGGTGGGATTGGTTTCACCAGAATAAGTAATCTTGTATAATGATGGGAGTTGTTTAAAATGTAAATCTTGAACCTTTCCTGTGTAAATCTCAGGCTGTGAAGTTGACGAGCTCCCGGACGCAGCTCCCATATGAATATTATTCCCTTCCATTCTGTCGGCCGGAACAAATTGAATACAAAGCAGAAAATCTTGGTGAGTTTATTATCTATTAATTTCATTATTACATTAATTGACCTGCCATTCTTTCCATCAGTGGTTAAAGAAGGGGCCAATGTGTTAAATGCAGCACCATCAAGCAAAATGATTTGCGAAAATTACATTTGTTGCCTCATCCTATTATGTATTTAATGCATTTCATAATTTCAGTTGGAAAAAAAAGTGCTCATGAAATTGTACCATCATCATGAATAAATGCTTGCAGTATTTTTTGTAATAATACTATTAATCCATGGAAGTTATTAATTTAGTAGCTTGATCTCCTCCAAAGTGGTTTTTGTTCTGGCATTGTAGTTAGTTATCTGGCCAAGCTGACAACATTTCTCAGTTCTGTCAGTGCTAGTTTTCCTGGGAAAAAGTGTTTTTATGATTTTAGTAAAATGTAGTAAAGATAATGCCCGCTATTTATTGTTTAAATAGCGCTCAGAAAAAAATTGCCTTATTCATGATTGGAATCATCAGCGAAATATTCATTCACTAAATCAATAAAAAAGTGTTTTTGATTTTAATTCTGATAGGTTTTGGCTATTAATTACTGTGGTGAAAGGTATAGCATTTAAGTACCACTTAATGTTATAAACATGAATAGTGGTATGCTACCATAGCAACAATGAAATAATTGTTTTACTGGTTTATTCGCTTCCACTGTCATCAGCAATGTTAAATATTTAAAAACATAACATGGAATCTCAAAGAAGTAATTGTTCTTGCATTTCTTACTGAACAGGTGAGGTGTTGAGGGGTGATCGGATTGTGAACACGCCCTATGACATGCACATGAACATTGAAAAGAAATGTGAAGTGCTCTGTGGCAAGCCAAACAAACCTGTCAAGTTTAAAATAGCTGACAGTAAACTGGTCGTAGAAAGGATTCGGGAAGAATATTATATTCACTTGTACGTGAAACTGTTTTTATTCTTACTGTATAGTTATCCTGTGCAATCTACATATTGATAGCTTCTTTAAAACGATTTACGTTAATGCTGTAGTTTCATGAATGAACCTTGACGTGTGTATTAGAATCTGTGTTGGTATGTGTTGTTCTACTGTGCAGCGTCTGAACTGGGACTCTTCCTTTAGGCCTGTGCGTATATGTTCGTGTACATGTTTATATAGTTGGAGAGGATGCAGGTGCTGAATCTATTGATGCCTGCATTCCTTCCTCAGTTAAGATTACATTAAGATTTCGGCACAATCCGAAATCAAACTTGAAATCTTCAGGCCTGTACTATTGCCATATGAGAAGATTTATTACCTATTAAGATTTTTTTCAATTTAACTGTTATCTATCCACGAGCTGACATAACAATTGTGGTAAAAATCACAATTGGATGTCTTCAACAGCAAGAGGCCCTTCTTATTCCAATTCATAAATTATACTTTTTCTCTATAATCTCCAAAATTATCTGCGTTACTTAAACTAGGAGATATTTTGAAAACACAGATTATTATTAATGTGAACTGGAGGCACAGGTTAACGGTTAGGGGAATGAGGGGCAAAGTTAGACTTTTCTGCTGCTTTATCACATCTGACAAATTAAGACTCTACTTTGTATGATCTTTTGAACTAATGCTCGATGCATTCCCTGTCCCAATGCATGAATTATACTTGCCTGCTTACAGGATTGCAGATAACTTGCCTGTTGCAACGCGATTAGAATTTTACCCAAATTCTGAAGACAATGACAAAAAGAAAGAAAAGGAAGTGCAGTTTGAACATGGTTACAGACTGGGATTCATTGACAACAACAAGGTAAAATTAACATCTCAATTGATGGGCAACTGGGAGGAGACTAAACGGCAAACCTCAGTGAACCAATTTAGTTGCTTTGCCCTGGATGAAGAAAACAAAAAAAGCTCTAAAATAACTTGTAATTGTTTTTTCAGGTGAATGCAGTGAGTAGTGGACGTGTTTGTTTTACATCAAGCACATAACTTGTTTGCTTAAATGCTGATTTATTTTTCAGTTCTACCTCCACAACCATCTCTCTTTCATTGTTTATTATCACAAAGAAGAAATAGTAAAAGACCAGGAACCAACCTATAGAGTTGTGCGCTTTGAGGTCGTACCGCAAAGTGTTAAATATGAAGGTAATAAAATATCTTTTGAATGTAATTTGGCATGTAGTAGTGGCAAAATTCATAGACAGACAGCGACAAAAAAACAGCTGAAATTTGCATTGTTAATGATTTGTAGCTATTAAACACCAGTAAAACTGCTTAAAGAAGGGTCTTGACCCAAAAAGTCACCTATTCCTTTTCTGCAGAGATGCTGTTTGACCCACTGAGTTACTCCAGCTTTTTGTGTCTATCTTCAGAAAAAATCTTGTTGGATGTTTTTTTTAGGTTTTAGAGATACAGCGCGGAAACAGGCCCTTTCGGCCCACCAAGTCCGCGCCGCCCAGTGATCCCCGCACATTAACACTATCCTACACACACTAGGGACAATTTTTACATTTACCCAGTCAATTAACCTGTACGTCTTTGGAGATGTTGTTTTACAATTAGCCAAATTGGCAGTTTCTGTTGCTTGGTTAGCTGCATCCTATTTTCAATATACTGTCGGGTGACAAACAATATTATCAAACTTTAAATCCATTGTTATGTGGATTTGCTCTTGTTGATAATTCTTTATTGCGAATGTAAATGTTGCTGGACTTCTGATGAGGTTGGGTCCTCTAACTGTTCCTATGTGTATTGGTAACTAGGTATTTAAAAAGTGGTTTGCATGGAACCAGATATTGATAATGTGGGAATAATCAGTAATGTGTCCTGAAAATGTGCATCAGGTCAGGCAGCATCCATGGTTAGAGGAACAGGGTTCTGCTTTAGGTTTAGAATTTAGTTTAGAGATACAGCGTGGAAACAGTCCCTTCGGCCCACCGAGTCCGAACTGACCAACCGAGTCCGAACTGACTAACGATTCACATATATTAACACTATCCTACACTAGGGACAATTTACATTTATACCAAGCCAATTAACCTACAAACCTGTACGTATTTGGAGTGATTGAGGAAACTGAAGATCTCGGAGAAAACCCACGCAGGTCACGGGAAGAACGTACAACTTCCATAGTCAGGATCGAACCCAGGTCTCTGGCGCTGTAAGGCAGCAGTTATACCTCTGCGCCACCGTGCTGCCCCAGGTCATTGCCGTTTTCTTTGGAAATAATGCCTGGGTATGTGTCTGTCTCTGATTTACAGTTTCTTATTTCAAAAATAAAGTATCATTTCTTTCAGTTGACGCTGAAAATAATGAAATACTCTGAAGGTGAGGCCGCATTTGGCAGAGAGAGAGAAACAGATTTAAAGGGTTGGATTTGTGACCTTGCAGCAGAATAGGAAAAACTTGGAAATTAGTTTTAACTTCTAGAGAAAATGATCAGAGCTGATTCGAACAAAAGGGAAGGTCTGTAATTGGAAGAAAACCCAAAGGCTGATTTAAACAAGTGGTGCGTTAGCTGAAGGAAGATGTTCAAGGCTCGTGTCCTTTATGATAAATTGCTGATTCGTGTGATTTTCTGGAAGAGAGAGAGAGAGAAAGTAGATTATCTTGCAATTTACAGTAGCCACCAACTAACCCACCAATTTGCACATTTTTGGGATGTGGGTGGAACCACAAACACCCAGAGGAAGCAGGGAGAACATGCAAATGCCAGGCAGACAGTATTCAAGATCAGGATTGAACCCAGGCCCCTGGTGCGACTCTGTGGCAGCGGCTCTACTAGCTGCGACACTGTGGCAGCGGCTCTACTAGCTGCGACTCTGTGGCAGCGGCTCTACTAGCTGCGACACTGTGGCAGCGGCTCTACTAGCTGCGACACTGTGGCAGCGGCTCTACTAGCTGCGACTCTGTGGCAGCGGCTCTACTAGCTGCGACTCTGTGGCAGATTGTGCCATTGTGGCCACCCTATAAAATGGGAGTTTGTAATTCATTATTGCAGAGGGGGGGGAAGTGAATTAAAGACTATATTGGCAAATGATCTTAGTAACTCCTTCATCTGACATTGACTGCAGGGGCAATCTCAATTCTGTGCTGTCCTGCAGATATGATTGCAAATGCTGTTGGCTAGTTCAAGTGAGATTAAAGATGAA
This sequence comes from Rhinoraja longicauda, assembly GCF_053455715.1. Classification (NCBI taxonomy): domain Eukaryota; kingdom Metazoa; phylum Chordata; class Chondrichthyes; order Rajiformes; family Arhynchobatidae; genus Rhinoraja; species Rhinoraja longicauda. Next base: position 35,926,350 of record NC_135974.1, read on the forward strand.
TTGCTTTTTGAAGTTTTCAATTTTCTGTTCTGTTAATGCTCTGTTCTTTCCTAGCTCCTGTATCCCCCACATTTGAGTTAACAAAATAGATAATTGGTGTTGAGTCTTGTTTTGGACCATAATGATGTTGCTTCTTGGCAATGGATGGTATCTGAAATGGTTGAGGTTTGTTGAAAAAGTATAGAGGACTAAACATAGGGCAGATTCATTCTATTCCTGCATTCTTTTACTGTCAGATTGTATCGTTAAGATGCTCAGTTTTACTAAATGCTGCCTTCCCCACCTCTAATGAATGTTTAGATTTAAGTCTTTTTAATACTGTTAGAAAGATGAACTCCTTAAGATCTAAAAAGATTTCAAGAGAGAGTTAGATTTAGCTCTTGGGGCTAAAGGAATCAAGGGATACGGGGAAAAAGCAGGAACGGAGTACTGATTTTAGATGATCAGCCATGATCATATCGAATGGCGGTGCTGTCTCGAAGGGCCGAATGGCCTACTCCTGCACCTATGTTTCTAAGATTTGCAAATCTTTCAAATATCCAGCTATCCTGGAGAAGAAAGCTAATCTACAAGCAGGCATGATATTAAGTTATGTTCGTTCTGAGCATTTAGTTGCATTGTAACTAGCTTGCATGCAGGTTTATAGGTTAATTGGCTTCTGCAAATTGCCCCTCGTGTGTAGAGAGTGGATGGGAAAGCAGGATAACTAGTGTGAATCGGTGATCGATGGTCGATGTGGATTCGGTGGGCTGAAGGACCTGTTTCCATTCTGTATCTCTTTTAAGAAAAACTTCCAAAAAAATGAAGCATTTTCTTCATATTATAACAAATTCAGTCTCCACGGTTAATGTTTTATGTGTGAAATATTCGTCTCATTACTTATTTTGATTTGGAGTATTATGTCATTGATACTGAATTGTGAAATTGAACTGAATTGTCATATTTTTAGATCTAAAAACCGATGAAAAGGGAAATTGTATCCTGCCTGAGGCAGCAGGATCACTTCCCCAAGAAATTGATCCCAACAAAGAAAATGTTCTGCTCTTTACTTACTCTGTCCGCTGGGAGGTACGTATGTTGCTAGTGATCAATGATCCTAATGGAACCCTACTTGCAGTAGGACTTGTATCGTGATTACTGATTCAGTAAGAATGTTCAAGTGACATGGGCTGTGAACTCATGCATTCAAGAGAGAGCTAGATAGAGCTCTTAAGGATAGCGGAGTCAGGGGGTATGGGGAGAAGGCAGGAACGGGGTACTGATTGAGAATGATCAGCCATGATCACATTGAATGGCGGTGCTGGCTCGAAGGGCCAGATTCCTGCATCTATTGTCATCACAAATGCAGGGAAATACAACTTAAATTAAATACTATTGTGGAGAGGTGTAAAGCTAATGGTGGCATTGTTGTGAAAATGCATTTGGTGCATTCATGTCATTTGTGAAATGAAATCCGTTATCTTCATCCCTTCTGACCCACTGGCATGTTCATTGACTCTTAGCTGCTCTTTGAGATTTGTTGGCAAGCCACTCGGATGTATTCAAAGCAATTAGGATTAGGCAATGCAGTGAGGATCTAAATTATTTTTAGAAGAAAATATTTCTGCAGGAATTTCTTTAGGCAGAGGGTGGTGAATCTGTAGAATTATTTGCCACTGATGGCTATGGAAGCCAAGTCATCGGGTATTTTTAAAGCAGAGATAACAGGTTCTTGATTAGTAAGGGTGTCAAAGGTTACGAGGAGAAGGCAGGAGAATGAGGTTGAGAAGGAAAAATAGATCGCCCAGGATCGAATGGCATAGAAAACTTGATGGGCCGAATAGCCTAATTCTGCTCCTATTTCTTGTGGTCTTCTGCTGCATTAAAATGAGTCATTTGCGTTAAATAGGCTGATTCCAAACTTGGAGTGCTTGGGAGATTTCGTAGGGTTAAAGTTTGTCTTTAAAATCCAAGAAATATGAACGGCGAAACTGTGCAGTAATGATCTTTTATTTCTTTTCTGGTACACTAGAAAACATCTGCTTTTATTTGTATGTATGAACATATGTCAACATAACCTGCAAGTTGTCTTACGATGGACTTCTGTATCACTAGTCTGGCCTCGGGTCATGGCAAGAAGTTTCTTCAGACTATGCGATTGAACTTTTGCAAATTAAAATTGCTTAATAGCAAGTTAACATCCAAATCATGAACTTGTATTTTCAGGGTAGTCCTATTAAATGGGCATCTCGCTGGGACACCTACTTAACCATGAGTGATGTGCAGATACACTGGTTCTCCATTGTCAACTCCGTTGTTGTTGTTTTCTTTCTCTCTGGTGAGTTGATGATTGCTACATTTTTCATTTTGTGGAAAAGGAGTCGTCGCATCTAGATTATTAAACACTAACCTTGCAGGATGTTTCTAAAGGCAGCCAGAACTCAGTTATAAATGTAAGGTAATAACTAATAATATTAATGGTATTCAAGGGGAAAATAGTTTTTTTTATCAAAGGAATGGGTAAAATGTAGAACTAGCACAAGACATTTGAAGCAAAAGATGTGATTATGTATAATGGGATCTTAAATAAAAATAAACAACTTTTGAGTTGATTAGATGAAGAAGGGTTTAAAGGGGTTTATGTGCTACGTCGGTCAGTTGAGATGGGTAACTTGTTTCCATGTTCAGAAGACACCATCTCTACATGACAATTAAAATGCTGCCTTTAACATTCGGAAAAGCAGCGTATTGGTTTTGTGGATGTTTTATGACTACTGCATGCAAATATCTTGTGTAGAAAGGAACTGCAGATGCAGCTTTACACTGAAGATGGACACAAATAAAATTTAAAAAGATTACGATCTGGTGCTCATCAGTGGGGTCATGGTCCAAGGATAAGTAGGAGGAGGTGTCCGAGAGTTGGCGCCTGGCCTCACTCAGCGTGGTGGAGGTCAGATCGCCAGACTACCACGGCACCTCCCTTGTCAGCGGGTTTGATGATAATGTTTGTGTTGCTGCAGTATGAATATTTTAGTGTGTCAGTTGACTGTACCACAAGTGTCTTCTGCTGAATTGTCCGCGGGGGGGGCATGGGGGAAGAGAGAGGAAGTTTTTTTGCCTTCCATCACAGTGAGGGGGTGTTTGGAGTCACTGTGATGGATGTTTGTGTTGGGGTTGTGTGTCTTGTGTTCTTTTCTTTTGCTCTGTGACTGCTGGCAAATGAATTTTGTTCGGTATCGAATGACAATAAAGGTATTCTGTATTCTGTAATTAAATAAAATGCACAGCTTGCTATGGTGAAAATACAATTTTTTAAGCTGGAAAAGTTGCAGCTAGGTATTACATCTCTTACCGAAATGCAGTAAGACTCTGATAATCCACGATCAGTCATTTGGAAATCCGAATGGTTGATCGTCTGGTTCACCGAGTGATGTTTGCCGCTCTCCGTTCCCACTCACCAGGGGCCCCAAGGTCCTACGCTCTTTTTAACTTTATTAGATTCACTGGAAGATTTATCGTTCTATTGCGTAACCTCTGAAATTGAATTAAAAGGGTATTGGAGGATCAGGATGAATAATATCCAGTAGACCAGAGAACCTGCTAGTCAGGCACTACCAAAGTTCCCCGCATGCAGGGTTATCTGGGTTTTACTGTACTGAGACTACACTCAGACTCTCTCTCTTCTGGAATATTTCAGATTAACCCGTCCGTGTAATTTTAAAAGTGTGTTCTGTCCCGGCTAACCCGTCTGTTCTTCAAGGCTTTTCCGAGGAAAATTCTGGTGCCAAGACTGGCCGTCTGCCATGATGAATTTCAATTAACACAATGTCGTCTGTCAAAAAGCTCCAGCACCAACCGTGCTCGGGTCAGTTCAGGTCAGATGGCAGCAAATGTAACCGGCCACATACTCCCACAGCAGCCATTTCAAAGGCAGCACCAAGCAGTACACTGTATGCCTCCCCATTTAGCTCCAGTGGATGTAGTATAACTATCTACCATCCCCACGACTTTACTAAGATCAGTGTTAGCACCTCTTGAAAGTGGTTTCAAATACAGTCCAAAACGCAGCAGCCTGTTTGCACAGGAAATGTTGGTCTGTGAAATAAATGCTGCTGTTTACTAATATGTTTGCAGTTGACTCTAAATGCTGGAAGAAAAAATAGCAAAAACCGAGCTGGAGATAATGGGCCAAACACAGGCGGGTGGGACTAGTGTAGATGGGGCATGTTGGTCAGCATGGGTTTGTTGGGCCGAAGGGCCCGTTTCCACACGCTGTGACTCTATAAGCATTTTCTAACATTATTTTTTAAACGATCATTACCAAGGATATTTACATCACAGAAGGAAGTCTTAGAATGTAGAGATATGGATCATGTGCAGGCAGAGGTGATTAGTTTGACCTAACGTCATATTTAGCACTGATATTGTGGACCGAAGGGCCTGTGCTTCCACGGTACTAAATCCTCCACTAATCTTTCTTTGAGAATATAATCTTTTGAACTCTCTAATACTTCTGCAATTTAACTGATGCCAATGTCCCATAGATATTGAACTCTCCATCAAGGAATATAAGAAAATAACTGCAGATGCTGGTACAAATCGATTTATTCACAAAATGCTGGAGTAACTCAGCAGGTCAGGCAGCATCTCGGGAGAGAAGGAATGGGTGACGTTTCGGGTCGAGACCCTTCTTCAGACTGATGTCAGGGGGGCGGGACAAAGGAAGGATATAGGTGGAGACAGGAAGATAGAGGGAGATCTGGGAAGGAGGAGGGGAAGGGAGGGACAGAGGAGCTATCTGAAGTTGGAGAAGTCGATGTTCATACCACCGGGCTGCAAACTGCCCAGGCGAAATATGAGGTGCTGCTCCTCCAATTTCCGGCGGGCCTCACTATGGCACTGGAGGAGGCCCTTGACAGAAAGGTCAGACTGGGAATGGGAGGGGGAGTTAAAGTGCTCGGCCACCGGGAGATCAGTTTTGTTAATGCGGACCGAGCGCAGGTGTTCAGCGAAGCGATCGCCGAGCCTGCGCTTGGTTTCGCCGATGTAGATAAGTTGACATGTAGAGCAGCGGATGCAATAGATGAGGTTGGAGGAGGTACAGGTGAACCTTTGTCTCACCTGGAAAGACTGTTTGGGTCCTTGGATGGAGTTGAGGGGGGAGGTAAAGGGACAGGTGTTGCATCTTGTGCGGTTGCAGGGGAAAGTGCCCGGGGTTGGGGTGGTTTGGGTAGGAAGGGACGAGTGGACCAGGGAGTTACGGAGGGAACGGTCTCTGCGGAACGCAGAGAGGGGAGAGGATGGGAAGATATGGCCAGTGGTGGGGTCCCGTTGTAGGTGAGGACGAGGGGGATTCTGTCCTTGTTGCGAGTGGGGGGAGGGGGAGCAAGAGCGGAGTTGCGGGATGTAGAAGAGACCCTAGTGAGAGCCTCATCTATAATGGAGGAGGGGAAGCCCCGTTTTCTGAAGAACAAGGACATCTCGGAAGCCCTAGTGTGAAACACCTCATCCCGGGCGCAGATGCGGCGTAGACAGAGGAATTGGGAGTAGGGGATAGACTTTTTGCAGGGGACCGGGTGGGAAGAAGTGTAGTCCAGATAGCTGTGCGAGTCGGTGGGTTTGTAGTAAATGTCCGTCACTAGTCTGTCTCCTGTGATGGAGATGGTGAGGTCCAGAAACGGGAGGGATATGTCAGAGATAGTCCAGGTATATTTAAGGGCAGGATGGAAATTGGAGGTGAAGTGTATGAAGTCAGTGAGTTCTGCATGGGTGCAACAGGTAGCACCAATGCAGTCGTCAATGTAGCGGAGGTAGAGTTCGGGGATGGGGCCAGTGTACGTCTGGAACAGGGATTGTTCGACGTACCCGACAAAGACGCAGGCGTAGCTAGGGCACATGCGAGTGCCCATAGCTACGCCTCTGGTTTGGAGGAAGTGGGAGGAGTCAAATGAGAAGTTGTTGAGGGTAAGAACCAGCTCTGCTAGGCGGAGGAGAGTGTTGGTCGATGGGGATTGGCTGGTTCTGCGGTCGAGGAAGAAACGGAGGGCTTCGAGACCATCCTTGTGGGGGATGGAAGTGTAGAGTGACTGGACATCCATGGTGAAGATGAGGGGGTGGGGGCCTGGGAACCGGAAGTTATCCAGGAGATGGAGAGCGTGTGAGGTGTCTTGGACGTAGGTGGGGAGGGATTTAACCAGAGGGGATAGGATGGAGTCGAGGTAGGTAGAGATAAGTTCGGTGGGGCATGAGCAGGCAGAGACAATGGGTCTGCCGGGACAGTTGTGTTTGGATTTTGGGTAGGAGGTAGAATCGGGCCGTGCGGGGCTGGGGAACTATGAGATTGGAGGCACTGGGGGGTAAATCGCCGGAGATGATGAGGTCAGTGATGGTGCTGCTGATAAAGGTCTGGTGTTTATCGGTGGGGTCATGGTCCAGGGATAGGTAGGAAGAGGTGTCTGATAGTTGTCGTCTGGCCTCGATCCGGTAGAGGTCAGCACGCCAGACTACCACAGCCCCTCCCTTGTCAGCGGGTTTAATGATTAAGTCCGGGTTGTTGCGGAGTGAGTGGAGGGCTGCACGTTCAGGAGGGGAGAGGTTGGAATTAGTCAGGGGAGTGGAGAATTTGAGGCGGCTGATGTCACGCCGGCAGTTTGAGATAAAAAGTTCTAGTGAGTGTAGTTGGCCACACGGGGGGGTCCAAGAGGAGGGGGTCCATTGGAGACGGGAGAAGGGGTCATCAGTGGGGTCATCCCCCTCGTCCTCACCTTCCACCCCACCAGCCAGCGGATCCAACATATCATCCACCAACATTTCCATCATCCACCAACATTTCCGTCACCTACAACGGGACCCCACCACTGGCCATATCTTCCCATCCCCTCCCCTCTCTGCGTTCCGCAGAGACCGTTCCCTCCGTAACTCCCTGGTCCACTCGTCCCTTCCTACCCAAATCACCCCAACCCCGGGCACTTTCCCCTGCAACCGCACAAGATGCAACACCTGTCCCTTTACCTCCCCCCTCAACTCCATCCAAGGACCCAAACAGTCTTTCCAGGTGAGACAAAGGTTCACCTGTACCTCCTCCAACCTCATCTATTGCATCCGCTGCTCTAGATGTCAACTTATCTACATCGGCGAAACCAAGCGCAGGCTCGGCGATCGCTTCGCTGAACACCTGCGCTCGGTCCGCATTAACGCAACTGATCTCCCGGTGGCCGAGCACTTTAACTCCCCCTCCCATTCCCAGTCTGACCTTTCTGTCATGGGCCTCCTCCAGTGCCATAGTGAGGCCCGCCAGAAATTGGAGGAGCAGCACCTCATATTTCGCCTGGGCAGTTTGCAGCCCGGTGGTATGAACGTCGACTTCTCCAACTTTAGATAGCTCCTCTGTCCCTCCCTTCCCCTCCTCCTTCCCAGATCTCTCTCCATCAAGGACAACTGGTCCTGCCTGTTCACCCTCTCTAAGCCCTCTCTATACCCTCTCAGGTATGTAGGTTAATTGGCTGGGTAAATGTAAAAAATTGTCCCTAGTGGGTGTAGGATAGTGTTAATGTACGGGGATCGCTGGGCGGCACGGACTTGGAGGGCCGAAAAGGCCTGTTTCCGGCTGTATATATATGATATGATATGATAAGCTCCGTAGTTGTTTACATTTCGATATCCCTTCAGTCACCTTTGTAGCGAGCCAGTGAACACCAATCTAATCGGTCTCCCCTCGTAATTATAGTCCTTTTGTTCTGGCAACATTATTCATAAATTAGCTTTGCATTCGGTCTTGTGTAATCATTTCCTTCTATCTTGTACAATGACTAGAATTCCTTGCCGTTTTCTGGCAATGGACAATGGTTGTTTGGTATTGGTGTTGCATGATTAGTTCTGATTATACTCTGTCTTTAGCAGGCCATCTCTCTATCTTGCTGCCTTCAGGAAATCCTGGACACACATGCAAGATATCTTGGCTCCTCTGCACTTAGTATCCTACCATTTATCTTGTATTCTTTTGCCTTGCACTACCTCATACCGATATGGATTGAATTCTGGTTGCACTTCCCTGACCTCCCAGGTTCAAGCTCAGCTTCTTTTCTGCAACCATCAGGCTCATGAAGCACTCTGCACCACATGGATCACAGCCCTACCTCAGCAACAATCTCTGGGGACTTGGCTTTGGCTGTACTGTGTCAGTTTAGTGCACTAGTGTCATCTGATTACCTCATATTATGGATGGTTAATTTATTAGATTATTGTACACTTGTTTGTTTCATTATTACGTTAATGGTCCTGTAATAGCTGCAGCAAGTAACAATTTCATTGTACTATTCCAGGTTTGTATGACAATTAAACACACTTGGCTCTTGACAGTTGACTTGTGGAACATACCTAACCCATTGTGGAACATACCCAACCCATTGCTATCTCCCTGCACCCCTGGATTTACATTCTTACTCTCAAACGTGCTAATGTTGGTGTTATTGGCCATGCTGCACATAGGCCTCTGGACATTTAACCTTTGCTTGCTCCCACTGAGCCACTTTTAATCCAATTTTTCCTTGAATGCCAAAGGTCTCTTCTTTCTCAAACAATCCGCTACATTGAGCCCCTTACTTAAGTCCACATAGACCATATTAAACATGGTAACCTTCACCACCTACCCTCAAATCCTCAAAATTCTAGGACATTTTTCAGACATGACAATCTGTCCCTTAACAAACCTCAACACTGGCCTGTAGTCACGGTCTACATATTCCTCCTGTAACTGTACCACAACTCCAGCAAATTGTCTATCTCCAAAGAGAGTTATAAAATAATTGTTAGAGCCTGCGCTGATTCCTTTATTTTTGGAGCCTGGTATATTTGCTTTTTAAAGATGCATTATACTTCCATAAAGCCTGTGTTATAACTTTTTCTTCTTTCCTCAGGAATTCTTAGCATGATCATCATTCGAACCCTCAGGAAGGACATAGCGAACTATAACAGAGAAGATGACATTGTATGTATTTTGTCCAGTGACGTTAAGTAGAATATGATGGGAATAGGAATTTCATTTTAAGTAAATTCTTGTCTTGCCTTGATATTGGTTTAAACTTTCAGGTTGCTCATTGCATTCTTGATAAAGTGTTTTTGCATTCAAAAGATTTTCATATGGTACACTGCATTTTTGAAGCAGAAATTCTTCTAGTTTGCTTACCATTTTTAACAACCAACTTAGACCAATAGCTTGCTGCCACTAACTTAAATATTACAAGCCAATTCACCACCCATGTTCTTTTAAAACCTTTACCTTTCACCTACAAAGATCCACAACAAAATACAAGCACATGATAATATTAAAAGTTCCGAAAGCTAAAAAGAGCAAAACAAGTAGTTAGACACAAAATGCTGGAGTATCTCAGCAGGACAGGCAGCATCTCTGGAGGGAAGGAATGGGTGACGTTTCGGGTCGAGACCCTTCTTCAGGGTCGACCCGAAAAGTCATCCATTCCTTCTCTCCAGAGATGCTGCCTGACCCGCTGAGTTACTCCAGCATTTTGTGTCTATCTTCGATTTAAACCTGCATCTGCAGTTCTTTCCTCCACAGCACAAGCAGTAAATTCATCAGCCCATTTTCTATTCAAGCATATGCCTCGCAGTTTGCCTTTTCCTTGGATAATTTTCCTGGACCTCAGTTCTGATACTGTTGGGATTGTTAGACTAAACCTCTTTGGGTCAGTGAAAAGTCACCCAACTGAGATGCTATTTCATTTCCTTTCAACAGACACTGTTTGATTCATTGAGGATTTCTACCAATATTTCGTTTTTATTTTAGATTTTGGTTATCTGCACGATTTAACTTTTTTTAATTAAGTCACCACGCTGGGTATATATTTTTGTTGACATGAGTTATTTTCTATTTCTGTCCACTAATTTGAGGTTCTTTCATGTGCCTAGTTTAGTTTATTATAGCTTATTAATGGCACGTGTACCGAGGTTTGCATGCTATCCAGTCAAGCAAAAGTTTGTACATGAATAGAATCAAGCAGTCCGCAATGCTGAACCGGTTACTTTTTATTTAGGAGAAGGCATACCAGGGACCAACTTGATTTCATGCTATATTTAGGATGGTACAGTAGTGTATCAGCAATAGCAGTTGCCTCGGTGTCAGAGATCCGAGTTCAATCCTGACATCAGTTGCCGTGTGAATGGAGTTTGTACGTTCTCCCTGTGACCACATGGGTTTTCTTCGGGTGCTCCAGTTTCTTCCCATATCCCAAAGACGTACGGGTTTGAAGGTTAATTGGCCGCTGTAGAAGTGCCCCTGATGTGCTGGGAGCGGATGTAAAAGTAGGATAGCATCGAGCGAGTGTGTACAGGTGATTGATGGTCATCGTGGACCAAAGGGCCTGATTCCACGCTGTGTCTTTCAATTCAAATGATGTTTTGGGTTATGTGAATGTGCAGAGTGCCATTATTAATAAGAGACTTTAAATGTCATGTTCTCAGGAAGACACAATGGAGGAATCTGGTTGGAAGCTGGTCCATGGAGATGTCTTCAGGCCACCACGCTACCCCATGATTCTCAGCTCTCTCCTTGGCTCCGGCATCCAGTTGTTCTGCATGATACTAATCGTAATCAGTGAGTATTTCAAATCACTACTTTTTCGAGGTGTAAGCACCTGTGATTTTTTTTTAAAAGACACAAGATGTTGGAGTAACTCAGGGGACAGGCAGCATCTCTAAAGAACATGGATAGCTGACATCTTCGGACACTTCTGCACTTAATAACTGAGTTCCTAGGCCCCCATTGCCTCATCTCTATAATGGATATCCCGTCTCTTTACACCTTCATTCCCCACCAGGAAGGTCTCAGGGCCCTCCGAGTTCTTCCTTTTATCGGAGATCCAATCAGTTCTTACCCTCTCCTCTGCCTGGCGGAACTTGTCCACACCTTCATAGTGGATGTGGGGAGGATGTTTCCAGTAGTGGGAAGATTTAGGACCCGAGGGCACAGCCTCAGATTAAAAGGACGTACTTTAGAATGGAGATGAGGAGGAATCTCATTAGCCAGAGGGTGGTGAATCTGTGGGATTCATTGCCATAGATGGCGGTGGAGTCAAAGTCATGGCATATTTTTAAAGCAGAAATTGATGGGTTCTTGATTAGTAAGGGGACAAAGATTACAGGGAGACGGCAGGAGAATGGGGTTGAGAGGGGAAAATAGATCATCCGTGATCAAATGGTGGAGCAGACTTGATGGGCCAAATGGCATCATTCTGTTCCTATGTCTTGTGAACTTCTCCTTTGACTCCTCACTTTAAACTGCTGAGTTACTCCAGCACAGTGTGTCTTTTGTTTTTGTAACCCAGCATCTGGGGTTCCTTGTTTCTGGGATTTGTGAAGCTTTTGTGAAATACATCCCATGTGTTTATTTTCAGTTGTTGCCATGCTGGGAATGCTGTCTCCATCCAGCAGAGGGGCACTAATGACCACTGCTTGCTTTCTCTTCATGTTCATGGGGTATGTTAACTGGAAATACTTTTTTTTTCATTCATTTGTCCTATTGAACATGAAGCATTTGTTGACACAAGAGATTGCCAATGCTGGGATCTTGCGCAAACCAAAACGATGTGCTGGAGGAACTCAGTGGGTCAGGCAGCATCTGTGAAGGGGATGGACAGACAACCATTTCAAGATGGGACCCTTCTTAAGAGATGTCAGTCAGAAGAAGTGTCCCACCTGAAACGTCACCTGTCCATTTCCCTCCACAGAGGCTGCCTGACCCGCTGAGATCCTCCAGCAGTGTTTTCCCCCTTTGTTGTTTTTGTACAACAGCAGATTATCATGCAGACGTGTTCACTCAGCTCCCTCCTCTTTGTCGCAGCTGCACTGGACAAAGGTTTTTCACTTTCAGTTGCCGTATGTGAAGCTGGCTTTAAAACGTCTATTCCTGAAGCCTGTCGGCGATGTTTGAGCTTCATGTATTTCATCCATTGGATTGTCTGGCCTGTGCTCAACACAGCAGAGAGTGGGCATGAAAAAATGCATTAATCATGATTCAGGAAGACAGTTCCGAGGTATCTGTTTGGAACGTCCCATCGTTGGAGCAGTTAGGACGGGGTGGAGGAGTTGATAAAATGGAAATGGAATGGCAGATAGTGGTGGTGCAGACAGATACGACAGTAGCATTTATGAGGCTTCTGGACAGGCACATGGATAAGCAGAGAATGGAGCACATGCAGGCAGAGGAGATAAGACCCGGTATGATGTTGGGCATGGACATTGTGAGCCGATGGGCCTGTCCCTGTGCTGCACTGCACTGCACTATGTTCTCATGCAATGCTAGCAGCACGGGTGGAATTGTGAGGTTGTTGTGAGGCATGTTTGCTGTCCAGTGGGATGCAGCAGGTTCTTATAGAGTCATAGAGCATGGAAACATGCCCTTCGACCCAACTTGCCCACTCTGACCAACGCGGCCCATAACCCTCGAAACCTATCCTACCCATTCATCTGTCCACGTCTTTGAAATGTTATGTTTGTACCTGCCTCAACGACCTCCTCGTTCCAGCCCGTTCCATTACCCCACCACCGTTTGTAAAAAAATGATGTTACCCCTCAGGTTCCTATTAAATCTTTTCCCCCCCTCAGCTTAAATCTCTTTGAGGAGATTGTATTCACGGTTATTAAGTTGAACAATAAATCTGTCTTCCTTTCCCCTCAGGTTATTTGGTGGTTATTTTGCAGGCCGTTTATATCGTACTCTGAAAGGCCATCGGTGGAGGAAAGGTGCTTTTTGCGTACGTACATTTGTACAGTTTTATGTGAACCAAATGCTGCAAACATTTCAGTTCGTTTTCGGCACACTTTAGCCCGTGTACATTTCCAATGAAAAGGATATTTTTTAACATTGTCTAATTTTAATTTAAAGATAGATCGAACATCAGGAGTAGATATTGCAGGGTTTAGCTTTCACTGTTGAAACTTGCGGATAATGCTCCGCAGTAGAAACTAGGCTCCAGGCAACTAGTTTGCAGTAAAGTGTGATGTGAGGAGAAAATTATCACCATGATAATCAAATGGCAAGTGTTAACTTGCCAGAATTGTTTAATAAAAAATAATTGTTTTGGGAGAAGTGTCGTTAATTGAACACTAATGGCTAATGTATGAATGAATAGTGGCTGTAAAATGCTTTAAAGTATTTCGCAAGTGATTCTACATTTTTTGTTACTCTCCAAAAATCCCAGTAAATTATTCATTATAATTTGATTTTAAAGTTACAGTCAATGCATTTTTTTTAAAGTATTGGAGATATAGGGGCATTTTCTTTTTCTTAGCAGGCACCAGGACTGGAGTGCATTGTACAAAAATAGAGTAATCTAACTGCAGAATTAGTTTAGGTTATTGTCACAGTGAAAAGCTTTTGTGCATGCTAACCAGTCAGCGAAAAGACAATACATGATTACAATTGAACCGTCCACAGCGTAGAGATACATGATAAAGGGGATAACGATGAGTGCAAGATAAAGCCAGTAAAATCCGATCAAAGAGTCCGAGGGTCTCCTGTAAGGTAGATACTGGTTCAGGACTGCTCTCTAGGTGTTGGTATGATGGTTCATTTGCTTGATAACAGCTGAGAAAAAATTTGTCCCTGAATATGAAAGTGTGCTTTTCACACTTCTGTACTTTTGGCCCGATGGGAGAGAGGAGAACTTCAATGAAACGTGTTGCGTAAGAACTTGGTCAGAAGCTTTACTGGAAAGCGACTCTTGTCAGTGAAGCAGCAAAATGAAAATTGTCCAATTTGTCCTCTTTGTTCTACAACAAAATGTTAAGTATTTTCTATTCGGTTTGATTTCTTGGCTAGGAATGGTGCTTAAGGAATGGATTTCAAATGACCCTAGTACTTTGTGTAGTATTACTGCTTCTGGGAAGAGTAACTGCAGCACCAACCTTTGGGGGGGGGTATGTCAATGAACTCAAAGGATTAATCTCAGCTGAGTGAAGCAGCAAGTGAGTGTAACAAATGTGGCAGTATTGTTTGTAGGAAAGAACTGCAGATGCTGGTTTAAATTGAAGGTAGACACAAAAAGCTGGAGGAACAACAGGTCAGGCAGCATCTCTGGAGAGGAGGAATAGGGTGACATTTTGTGTGTGAAGAAGGATCTCGACCCGAAACGTCACCCATTCCTTCTCTCCAGAGATGCTGCCTGACCCGCTGAGTTACTCCAGCTTTTTGTGTCTACCTGGCAGTATTGTTTGCCACACTGCACCAAAGCAATGCTGAGCATTGTTAAGCTGAAGGTTTTCCTGCCTACCCATAGCTTACGCATGTGTTTTCCTCTCTGCAGACTGCTACTCTGTATCCCGGCATCGTGTTTGGACTTTGTTTTGTCCTCAATTGTTTTATTTGGGGAAAACATTCATCGGGAGCTGTAAGTATTGATATGGTTTGATCGTCATATGATCTATTTTTGCTATTTTGTGCCACTGCTGTACTCCAGGATTGTCTTTGAGAGGTTTATGGCCAGCTGTTTAATTGTGAAAAGTCCACAAGCCTAAAAACAGTATACAGGTGCTCCTCAACTTACGATGGATGGGGTCACGTTCCGATAAACCCGTCGTAAATCCAAAATATCGCAAGTTGAAAATGCATTTAATACACCTAACCTACCGAACATCAGGGCTGTGGCAGCTCCCAACTGTGGCTGTGGCTCGCTGCCCTTGTCCAGCATCACCAGAGAGTATCGTACCGCGTGAGACACTGCCAGTCCGAGCAGCGGACAGGTCTGCCAGCCCGGGAAAAGATCAGAATTCAAAGTACGGTTTCTAATGAACGTGTATCGCTTTTGCACCATCATAAAGTCGAAATATCGTAAGTCGAAGCATCGTAAGTTGAGGAGCATCTGTACATCCTTGTATCTCTATACATTCTCGCAGGTTTGCCCGTTGACCCTGGCTTCTCCCCCCCCCCCCTCCCCTCCCCTCATGACACTATGACTATAAATGTTACTGTCCAAACAAAATGTTGATCTCTAGACTACTTGTACAATATGGATATGATAATATTTGAATAGCAGAATAATGATGTGGATTGAGATACACTGGATGAGGATCATCCTATGTTCTCACTTATGGCTTTGTTTTGCTTGATGATCATTTGTGTGTGTTTCTGATCTACCTACAATAAAATTGCTTCAGTGTCTTCCAGTTGGATGTTGTAAACTCTAATTGTTGAATTACAGTAAGAAGGTCATAGCATGGCTTCATAAGGTTCAATGTGTAGGAACAAAACTGCAGATGCTGGTGTAAATCGAAGGTAGAACAAAATGCTGGAGTAACTCAGCGAGCAGGTCAGACAGCATCTCGGGAGAGAAGGAATGGGTGACGTTTTGGGTCAAGACCCTTCTTCAGACTGATGTCAGTGGAGGGGGCGGGACCCGCTGAGCTACTCCAGCATTTAGTTCAACCTTCATAAGGTTCCAGTTTGTAATATGATCTGTTTTGATTCACTTGAGGTTTGGCAAAACCTTTGGTAACAATGCAGTTTGGTATTTTTGTTTGGCAGGTTCCCTTCCCGACAATGTTGGCTCTACTCTGTATGTGGTTTGGCATCTCCCTCCCCCTCGTCTACCTCGGCTATTACTTTGGTTTTCGAAAGCAGCCTTATGACAACCCTGTGCGCACCAATCAAATACCACGGCAAGTCCCCGAGCAGAGATGGTACATGAACAAATTTGTTGGGTAAGTTGTGGTTTGGGACCACATTTGAGACGTGATTAAACTCTGTAATGATGACCGTTTTCAACCTTTGTCGATTTTGTGCCACCTGCATTTTGGTGAAATTTTAATTTGACTGTGCCTGGATTATTTCCTTGCATCAAGCATGTAAATGTAATGAGACAGTGTTTGCGATGGGCAGTGCTCCCAGTACAACCTGACAATTCCTGGCACAAATGTCCTCTTTTCTAATTGGTGTCTGGCCTTGATTTGATGCCGCCCGGCCTCTAGTCACTGGCATCATCAATCTGGCAAAGTAACTCATCCGATTCAACAAATCAGGACGTTTATAGCAATACACTTTCCAAATATGATTGCAGAACACTAATTAAAGATTGGGACATTTGCACATAAAGAAAGGCTGAAATACAATGATTTTTTTTTACATTTCAAGCTAATTATTTTAAAACAAAAAGTGATGGAATTGCAGTAAATTAGTAGTTTTGAGGACCAGATATTTGCTAGAGTCATGTTGTAGGCAGTATCGCCTCCCGGTGTTATTTCTACATGACCCCAGCTTCATCTTTAAGGTGTGCCCTTGCCCTGCATTATGGATCTGACAATGTTTTTTTGTCTACTCAATTATCATGACTCAAAGTTCTAAACTCAAAGGAGTACAAATCAGCATTGTGCAACCTCCCCTTGCATCTTCTCCCTGTAGTCGCTATCAACATTGTGATGAATTTACACTGTACCATCTTCCGAGGTCAATGGATTGGAAAACTGAACAAGAACTGTTTGCACCTGCCCAATTTTGGAAGATTATTTTTGGGAAGATTCATTTTGCCAACTCGTTTTCACACCTTAACCTTCCATATCTCTGTGCCCCCCTCTCCCCTGACTCAGCCTGAAGAAGAGTCTTGACCCGAAACGTCGCCCATTCCTTCTATCCAGAGATGCTGCTTGTCCCGCTGAGCATTTTACTCCCGCATTTTGTGTCTATCATCCGTGTAAACCAGCATCTGCAGTTCCTTCCGAAGGTGGACACAAAATGCTGGAGTAACTCGGCGGGACAGGCAGCATCTCTGCAGAGAAGGAATGGGTGACGTTTCGGATTGAGACCCTTCTTCAGACAGTTCCTTCCTACACATGAACTTCCCCTACATTAGAAATGGCTGCTTGCAAAGAGAGCTGTAGTTGGTATTTCAAATGTAGAGTCATCGAGTGATACAGTGTGGAAACAGGCCCTTCGGCACAACTTGCCCACACTGGCCAACATGTCCCAGCTACACTTGTCCCACCTGCCTGCGTTTGGCCCATATCCCTCCAAACGTGTCCTATCCATGTACCTATCTAACTGTTTCTTAAAGGTAGGGATAGTCCCAGCCTCAACTACCTCCTCTGATAGCTTGTTCAGTACCAGCCTGAGATTATTATGCCACAGGAACTGAAATGTGGAGGATTGGAGTTCAATGCCAGATAAAGATTTTGGGATTTTTTTTTAAACTTGTTTTTCCAAAAAGTTTGTGTTCAGATGCAGGCTGCATGTTACAATCCTTGTGGAATTTACTTCGTGTTTTCTCTGGATTTAGGCTTCAATGGCAAGATTGGCATTTATGTCCGTGTTAAATGCCGTGTGAAGGTAGTTGTGGCCTTTCTAACAGTTTAATAAGCAAGCTGGAAATGCTCAGCAGTTAATGTGTTTGCTTCGTAAATGCTGACTTACCTGTTTTAATACTTCTAACATGTTCACATTTTATTGCAGATTTCAGTTTTTGTTTCAGATTTTTAGATGATTTTATAAATTTATTTCTTGATCTGTCTATTTGAACGTTATACAAACTCGAGTCACCCAAACATCATTGTCATCTGTTTTTCTCCACATTGGCTAACTAATTCAAGCTCCCTCTTTTGTTTTTCCACACTCTTTGCGCAACTATCTAATTATTATTTTTTAATCTTTGTAAACTCTGCTTCAACAATGGTTGATGGCAGACTTCAAGCAGCCATTGCATGCAAAGGATATGCAACAAAATACTAAACATGACTACGTTCATTTTCTTGACCTTGCTGTGTCCCAAATATTATGGTGCCCTGAAATGGGGGGACTATGTGTAAACATTGCTGTAATTTATATATGGTGAAACCAAAATGTATAAAAATGGTCTTTACTAAAATCTGACAATGTGCACTTTAACCACATGTGATTTTTTTTCTATTACAAATCTCAAATTGTGGAGTACAGCGGCAAATAACTAAAGGGTCTTTGTCCCAAACGTTATGGAGGGCACTGTAATATAGGTCCCAGCAGGTCCAGGGAACTGATTCAATTCATGTTCTTCAGGAGATCCAACAGGTTCTCCTCCTTCACACCAACATGCCCCATTGTCACATCTAAAAATGTACTCAATCAAACTAAGGTATTTTGTGCCTTATCTAACTATAATGTTTGATGTTTGCAGAATTCTTATGGCTGGTATCCTTCCATTTGGTGCCATGTTTATCGAATTGTTCTTTATTTTTAGCGTAAGTAAATCCTAAATTTTAGTTCATACTAGACACTGGTTATGTGATATTTTCTTTTCCTCCTTTCCATTCTTTAGATTTTCAAGTTTTTTAACTAATGAAAAGATATATACTTGCAGTCCCCAAAGATATGCAATTAAATATTCAGTTTAATGGTTTGTAGGAAGACAATCATTTAGTGATATTTTATGCATCTGTCCTGGGGTATTATCTATGCGCAAAGGCATGAAAACAGTTCTCATTGCAATAATCGAACTCCTCCAATTTAGTGAACCTCTTTATCTCCTCTTTGCTCTTTGTAAATGGAATCCTTAATTAACCGAGGTAATACAGTGAAGGAACATCCCTGTTGCCAGAGATTTTATTTTGGTAACCATAGTAACCACTGGCATCGTCCCGCCATCCCTCAAAATCGCTGCTGTCACCCCCATTCTGAAAAAACCTGGTCTCGACCCTGACACCCCAAACAACTTCAGACCAATCTCCAACCTACCCTTTCTGTCCAAAGTTTTGGAACGTGCTGTAGCTTCCCAACTCAAATACCACCTCTCTACCAATAACCTGTATGAAACTTTCCAATCCGGATTCCGCTCCAACCACTGTACTGAAACTGCGCTCCTCAAAATCACAAACGACCTTTTCCTCTCCTCTGACGCTGGCAACCTCAACATCCTCATCCTACTTGACCTCCGCGCCGCCTTTGACACCATAAATCACTCCATTCTCCTCACCCGACTTGAAACCTCCTTTAACATCACCGGCACAGCCCTATCCTGGTTCAAATCTTACCTCTCTGACAGACACCAGTTCATCTCCATTAACAACTGTAAATCCCCCACCGCTCCCCTCCCCCAAGGTGTCCCCCAAGGCTCAGTCCTTGGCCCCCTCCTCTTCATCCTCTACCTGTTCCCCCGGTCAATTAATCCGCCGTCATGGTCTCAACTTCCACTGCTTCGCCGATGATATCCAGCTCCTCATCTCCACCAAGTCAATCTCCACCACCACACACTCTACACTGACAAACTGCATCACTGAAATAAAATCTTGGCTTCAATCAAATTTCCTCAAACTCAACTGCAACAAATCTGAAATCATCATCATTGGTCCAAAAACGCTCACCAAATCCACCCAAAACTTCATCCTCAACATTGATGGTCTCCCAGTATCCACCTCCCCTCACATCCGGAATCTTGGAATCATCTTTGATCAAACCCTCTCCTTCGACAAACACATCAAACACATCACAAAGACAGCCTTCTTCCACCTCAAAAACATTGCCCGTCTCCGTCCATCCCTCTCCTCCACAGCTGCAGAAACCCTCATCCACGCCTTCATCACCTCCCGTCTGGACTACTGCAACAGCCTCCTCTATGGCGCACCCTCAAAAATCATCAGTAAACTTCAATACATTCAAAACTCCGCTGCCCATCTACTCACCCACACCCCGATCCGTGACCATATCACCCCCATCCTTTACAAACTCCACTGGCTCCCCATCCCCCAGAGAATCCAGTACAAAATCCTCCTCATGACCTACAAAGCCCTCCATAACCTGGCCCCATCCTACCTGACTGACCTCCTCCACAAGCACACTCCCACCTGCACCCTCCGCTCTGCTGCTGCCAATCTCCTATCCCCCCCCATCCGGACCAAACTCAGATCCTGGGGGGACAGGGCCTTCTCCATCGCTGCTCCCACCCTATGGAACTCACTACCCCAAATCGTCAGAGACTCCTCCTCACTCACCACATTCAAAACATCACTGAAGTCTCACCTGTTCAGTACTGCCTTCAACCACTGAAGGTCACCTCACCTTCTGTCTCCTTTCTCTGTTCGTTTACTTATTTATCTATTTATTCACTTCCCTATGTTCTTTAAATCCCTGTAAAGCGTCGAGTGTATGAAAAGCGCTATATAAATGTAATGCATTATTATTATTATTATTATTATAGTTTTGCAAATCAAAAACATTTGCTTTCCCATTCGGAACTATGTGCTTTAATTCTTGTTCATAATAATGAGTTCATTTTATTTTTTTCTTTCACAGGCAATTTGGGAGAACCAATTCTATTACCTCTTTGGATTCTTATTTTTGGTATTTATTATCTTGGTGGTATCGTGCTCTCAGATCAGCATTGTCATGGTTTACTTCCAACTCTGTGCAGAGGTAAGATCACATCTATGTATTGACCCGAGTGTGTACAGTCTTTTAGTTTTCATTTTGAGTCGTAATTTCGGTGAATCCACGAGTTGCTTTTAGACATTTTAGACTGTACAGAGACAATCGCAACTTGCTTGATATTGTGGAGACAAATTTCTGCCGGCAGCAAAACTTAATGTATCAGAGCTTCTCCTAATCAATGTGTCAATGGTCTTTATGAGAAGTAACATAAAAGTGCTGGGGTAACTCAGTGGGTCAGGCAGCATCTCTGGATGACATGGATAGGCAATATTTTGGGTCAGGACCTTTCTTCAGAGTCTTAATTTAATAAGGTCTTTTGAGGACAGAGAAGTCAAGTGTGTGTTTTTCCATGGGGTTGTGTGGTGAAGATGGTACTTATTGAGTCTCATGAAGAACTGAATCCGCACTGATTTGGGGGAATAGTTGTTCATACACTACAAGGTGGACCCTTGCGGTGATTTTCACTGTTGCAGACAGCGAGGCATCTCCATGGTCACTGCAACCACACCTATAGACATGAACCATCTTCACTGTGAAAGTTAACCAGTACTGCGTGCCAGGTTTCTATACAAATTCCACTAAATCTATGTGTAGGAAGGAACTCCAGATATTGGTTTACACCGAAGATAGACGTAAAATGCTGGAGTAACTCAGCGGGTCAGGCAGCATCCCTGGAAAAAAGGAATAGGTGATGTAAGGGTCTTGGCCTGAAACGTCACCCATCCATGTTCTCCAGAGATGCTGCCTGACCCGCTGAGTTACTCCAGCATTTGTGTTTATCTTCCACTAAATCAAATCATTTGTTTAAATACTAAATTCGGCATTAATATAATATACCTGTGATGAATTTGTCAGGGTTAGTTGTTAAGGTGGGAATATCTCAAGATGAGTAACGAGTATCTGATAGAAGGTATCCATTAAATGAAACCTGGTTCTTCGGGCTAACTTTGTTTCTTTTTGCCGTTACAGGACTACAGATGGTGGTGGAGGACGTTCCTGGTGTCGGGGGGATCTGCATTTTACGTGCTTGTTTATGCCATATTTTATTTTATTAATAAGGTACGAATTATGTCAAATCAAGCAAATCATTTGATTGTTTTAAATTTGACATCCACATCCTGAAACTGGTTATGATTGAATGCAGAGGAGCTTTGAGAGTAATCCTGGATTCCAGAGTAATTAGCTACAGGGAAATATTGGACGGACCTGGATGGTTTTCTCGGGAACACAGGAGGTTGCGTGCGGGGAGACCTGATAGAAGAATGTAAAAGTATGAGGCAGAGATTTTCCCAGGATGGGAAAATCAAATATGAGATGGGCAAAGTGTAAAGGACATGTGCAGGGCATGTTTTGTTACACAGAGGGTAGAGAGTGGAAATAGAACGACACTAGGGGGAAAAAAACTGCAGATGCTGGTTTAAATCGAAGATAAACACAAAATGCTGGAGTAACTCAGCGGGTCAAGTTGCATCTCTGGAGAGAAGGAATGGGTGACGTTTCAGGTCTCGAAACGTCACCCATTCCTTCTCCCCAGAGATGCTGCCTGACCCGCTGAGTTACTCCAGCATTTTGTGTCTACCTTGGAAGTAGAGGGATGTGGATTGTGCCGTGCCGATAAGAGTTGACTTTGGCATCATGTTCAGCACAGACATTGTGGGCCGAAAGGCCTGTTCCTTGGTTGCACTGTTCTGTGTTCTAAATACTAAATTTGTTTTTCCTAGTTGGATATTGTGGAGTTTATCCCGTCGTTGCTATATTTTGGCTACACGACCCTGATGGTGCTTTCCTTTTGGCTGCTGACTGGAACGATGGGATTTTACGCTGCATACATGTTCATCCGGAAAATCTATGCGGCTGTAAAAATAGACTGAGGGGCCAAGCCCGCCCGACGAGGCGTTTGTTTACGGTGGGCCTTCCAACTATAAATGTTAATGAACGTGTTGACGAGCATCTCTTGATCCTGAAGATTATTATTTTGAAAAATTCCTTGGGTAATCGCACGATGTTCACTTTTGGTGTGAGTGGGCAATATAAGAGGTGGATTTTATATTTCAGTTTGATTTGGAAAACACGCCCTTTTTGGGGAGCAACAGACATAGAATGCTGCGTAAATGTCTTTTTGTTTTGAGGAAATAATTATCCCGGCTTTGTTCCGATTTTATTGTGATTATTATTCCATGTAAAGAACTAAGTTAGGTTACACATCACGTTGATTATTAAGTGCCAGACACTTTAAAAATCCATGACTGGAAATATTTGTTTGCTTCTTAAGCAGCCATACCTTACATGTTCATGTATTTTACAGTTAAATAGGAGATGAAGGCTGTGTACAGATAGAGGGTACCTTGCAACCAGAGCCAATTTACAGAGATCCTAGTACATCATTTGCCACTTTTGTCCTTTAAAAAATAAATCCATTACTTGTACTTTGAATGCAACTCTATTAACGCAAAGATTTCTTTTTGTATAAGAGGCTCAGAATGCATGCAACACAAAAACACTAGGGTGACCTAGTTTATCCAAATATTTTATTATCAAAAGACAACGTCCATTCGGTTTGATTGCTCTCGTGAGGAAGGCCAAGTTGTTGGGAGTGTCCTGGGATGAAATGTAAGTTATGGATTTCCCACTCGCTTTCAATATTTGTGCAAGCACCGTGTATGAACATGGATCTCCAGAGTTACAGTTCAGCCAAGCAACTGAAGTGGACCAAACACAACAAAAAACACTTTGTTCAGATGTAAATTGTTTCCCCCTCTCCCAGTGCTTGAAACAAACAGAAGCCTTTACTGTGGAAGCCTTTTAAATTACTATGGTGCATTTTTTAAATGGCTGCAGGTTTGGTGGTTCTAGAAGTGGTTTAAAAATCACTCGTGAATAGTATTTTGGTTTGCACCTTAGCCTGTAGATGTGAATATATATACAGGCATATTTGAAACATTCTGCAGAAATAGTAAAGGCTTCACCATTTTTAAATTATTTTTCTTGGTCTCTGTGGAATGTTGATAATTTAAAACCTGCAAAATAGCATTCTGAAAAAATCTTGCACTTTCTCTTTACGCAGTGCATGTGAGACACAGCAAAGAGTTTACTTGAAGGCACTGATTTACAATTGGCTTTTTACATCTTTTTCACCTTGCCCCCCAACCCAACCTTCCTCGAGTCCCTTTTATTGACAATGAATATACAACATGTAGGAAGGAAGACGTGGTTCTTATTGCATCCAAACCCGTGATGGAAATAGATAAGAAAATGAAAACCGTGAGAGAAGTTATGTTGTGGGCTCCACAGTGCTTGTACACAGCCCACTCACTGTTGGGGACCACTAAACACTGCACTGACTTCATCCATCCAGGACACATACCAGCGGCTGTTTTGACAAATTAATCAAGAGATCTGCTTTTCTGTACATTTTTCTCAATTAGTGGTAAAATAGCCCTCAAAAAGGGGGAAAAAAGGGTTACGTAGTTTACTATGATTTGAATTTTGTACATTTCTAAATATTTAAATGCATTAGATTATTTTTTCTTCAGTGGTTCCATGGGATTCATTTGATTTGTGACTTTCTTGCAATGGTGTAAATAAAACAATTTTGTACTTTTGCTTTCTGGTCATAGGCACTGTAAGTATTATGTAATTGTTCCCAAAGGCATGTTATTCTTCATATAATAAGCAGTATAAAAGTATGTACATTTCCCTTTACATAGCTGCAGTGGTGATTTGTGCTTTTTCCATAATGCTTCAGATTTTAAATCTGTGGGAAATTGTGCTGCATGATTTGCGTTAGTAAATCGGGACATATACACTCATGCTCTGTACACACACCTTTCTGAGTGGGAGTTTAGTATGATCCAGTAACACTTAGCAGGAATGGGTTCCCACTTACAAAAATTCCAATTGCAAAGATTTTACTGAAATATAATGTACTGCGTTTAAGTCTTGAAACGTGCAGACACACTACCAAATCAATTTTAAATAGGAACTGTTCAATAGGGGGTTGTAAAATATTTCACTCTTTGAGCCTCGTCAGAATGAGGAGGGACATTGTCCACTTGTTGCCAGCTCATCAACTACTGCAAACAGATCACATGTTGCAGGCTTGGATAGACCACACACTTGGCAACCAACAGTAAACCATCTTCCATTGTTAACTCTGAACACCCCAACATTTTGAATGCTAGATTTTATTCATGGGCAAGTCTCAAGTTTACCTTTTCATTCCTCTATTATTGCACCATGATAGTCCTAGACCTTGATCTCCAGCCTCCTTCCTCAAACACAATACGTCGCACCCTGCAACGTATTTTTTAAATTGGCATGTGCATTTTTACTAGTCTTGCAATCATTTGAGAATGTAAAATCACTGTATAGCTGGCTCTGTAGATCTACAGCTTCAGAAGAGTGGGGAGATTCCTCTAGCTGCAGAGACATGCAAAGAAAAGAGAAACTCGAGAGCAGAAATTGGAGGCTGAAGGATAGAAGATACTTGCATGTTCTATTCTCAGCACATTTATGCTTTCTATGTACGCGGGCCTACATCTAATGCCCTTCAATTTGCTGAGGTAGATACAAGCTCAATCATCTGTACAAATGCTACAACCCTTTCATTATTCATTTAACTTGAGCAGTTTATGTACATTGTGGAAGCTATTCTGCCTTTACCTCACTGTAAAACTCAACTAAGAATAGAGCACTCTAGACTCAGTCTGAAGAAGGGTCTCGACCCGAAATGTCACCCATTCCTTCTCTCCTGACCCGCTGAGTTACTCCAGCATTTTGTGAAATGAGCACTCTAGTCAGAAGAACAAAAAAAAAATCCTTTGCAATTGAAAGGCTGGTGCTGCCTTAACTGGAAAGGAGACAGTATACATCAGAGATATAGTAGTTCTGCTGCAGCAGATTAGCATTATGAAAGTGAGATGATTGATGAATTGGGGAGCATGGTGGGGGCCAAATTGGTTATAAAGAAAATTTCAATCAGGATGATAGAACCACTTAAAATTTGCACAAGAAATTGGCATGCAGGGGGGGGAAAAAAGTCTAGCTGGAGGAAAAAACCAACTAAAGATAGACAAAATGCTGGAGTAACTCAGCGGGACAGGCAGCGTCTCTGGAGAGAAGGAATGGGTGACGTTTCAGGTTGAGACCCTTCTTCAGAAACAACTTTTTAAAAAAACAACTATTTCCATATAATCTTCCTGTAGTAATACTGCTGGTATCACCACAGATGTCCATTGCTATTTACACTTGGGCAGTGATACTCCATTGTACAATGTAACATACACCCTTCAGTAGTTTTAGCTTACAACAACAAAAATAGACTTATAGCTATTCAACCTTTGTTTTTGTCAATTCCATGGGAAAATAACTTTGCTATTGCGAGTCTGAAACTATCTAGCTCTAAACCCCCTCTTCCCCATTCACACAATAGTTTCCACAACCCTATTTTCTACAATGGGGTTTTCATAGTACCGCAACTATCACGTTATAAGAGAACTACCTGTCCTGAAAAATCTGAACTGGTCCCAGGTGCAGGGAGGAAAATCACTAAGATGCATTTTATCAATTTAAATACACATTCTAAAGATAAAAAATGACCAATACTTGCTTGAGCCAAGTCTGTGTTGTAAAATGTTCATTTAATTTTAGGAAGAGGCAAGATTCTCTGTAAAGGCACCTCACATAGGGGTTACGTTCGTGAAAAACAGCGCTCATCTCAAAAAGCGCAAATTAAACATATACACAACTGCAATGCCAGGCGTGAATGTGTTATTTAAAAAATACAAGCCTGTAAATCAGACATTGCTATTAATTAAACAAGCACATTATTCCAAATAACACAAATCAAACATGCATAAAATGTAAGGTGCCTGTACTTGTGTTCAAATTAGGAAACGTTTAGTAAATTTCTCAAACTTGCATCTTAAATCCCATCATTTAATATTTTGTTGAGCAACTTAAACTGGATTTTAATGCATTGGCAAGCACCCCACCTAAAACAAAAGGCCTGTGAGTGTTGCAAGTACAAATTTACCACTCGATATTCAGCACACAAATATATGGTCAAGGCAGGCAGGCAGGAAGAATAGTGGGAATTATGGCAGCCTTTTGCAATACCTGCATTACAGTAAAAAGCCATCTGAAGCTGTAAGACCCAAGACTTATTCCCTTCTTTTGTTTTGGAGGCTGTTAGTGCAAACTTAAAATAATGATTGGCAACTCTGAAAGTTGTTACACCATCATCAGGACACGCTATGAAGAGGTTAATAAAACACCTTGACTCTAAGCCACTCTACACTAACAATTGAACGTTAGTTTTGCTCAGTGATTCGCATAGGAGTGATGCAAGCGGATTGTCTTTGATTATTATTGACGTTCTGGTTAAACGTATATCAGGAATGCCTTAAAGAAAACACCTAGTGCAGACCAAATACAGTATTTATCAGCGTCATTGTGCCAATTTCTCCAAAATAAAGGTGCCAGTAAAGAAAGTCAAACCAGACTAGGTTGTGTGGAAAGTTGAATAAAAACACATGCACTGTCTGCTCTTACTCTTATTACGATCCACCTCGTGCAGCTAGAAGGATCTTAACAGCTGACGATGGAAAGACTGGCAAACACATACATCTTGCAGTGAAGTTCAGTTCTATACATACTCAACAGCTTCCAATAGCACCTGAATGCCAGCTGAATATTAAATAAAAAGCAAAGTAGTCTTGTGCTAAGTTCATGCATCCCTTAATCATGTCTGCCTTCTCAAAGAATTAGAACGAATGTAAATAATGAACAGTTAGCAGTTCAAGCTCCATTGTTTTATTGTTCAAAAGTAACATGGAAGCAATCAATGTATAATGTACAATAAGTAAAATATGTTTGCTGTCGTACTTCTTTGGGTCTACCAATAAATGTCCAACAAATTCAACTGCAGCAACAGATTGCAAATGAAACCTGAAAACGGTCCTGTAAAAATGTGATTATGTTGCTCTTAACCTGAAATACATTTGTACAAATACCAGTAGTATGTAAATAAAATGCTATATAAAAATAATGATTACCATATGCAGTAAACATCCTGTCATGACAGAATGCAGTAATTTTTAAAACAAAATGCAGCAAAAAAAAATACTATTTACTATACAATGTATAAAGGATAGAAATGGATTGAAGTTCTTTCCAACTTTAACCAATGATCTGTTGACGTTGTGTATTCCACACGTCAATTGTCTTTGCACATTCACTTTAGTCCTAGGTGAGGCATGGCACATGGTAGATTAAGATAGGAATTAGTGCTTTCTGAGAAAGCATAACAGTTCTAGTCCTCGGTTATCCAATGCAGAAGAATATCCAGCGAATACCAACATGATGAGTGCCTACATTCCCCAAGTTAATTCACTTCAGTTGAGAAGCAGGCACGTTTTATTTTTTGAAAAAATATAAAATGGGCAAATTACTTTACCTTAATCTGCTTTCATTCAGTCCCAAAATATCAGTACAAATATAGATGATACTTTTATCTGTAAAGAACTGTACAAAATACAGAGAAACTGTGCAACCATGGAAGCACATCGACTTTGGGTTATCCGATGTATAAATCACTACTGAACTTGTACGACTCCGAAATATGGTTAATAAACATTTGAATAACGTAAGCAATTATTAAAATCGGTGACTCCGCCTCTCAGGTCCTAACAAAAAGATTCAGGTGAAAATCTAGTTTTACCCAATAATGTTGATTTATGCATCCGATATCCCAAGTATCAAAGAACAAGCAGCTGAATGGTAGTAATACAAAAAACATTGTAATGCTCTATCATAATACTAAAACATCTAACAAAACGGCACTTTATAAAAGATTAATTAGCAGTTTATGGTGCTGAGGAGATATTCTCCTATAAAGATTTCTGAAAGTGCTAGAACATAGTAAAATAACCATCCGAGAGCCTTACAATGAATACAAGAAACAAGTTCAATGAAAAATAATATTTGTTCACTGTGCAGTTATTCACCAGTGCCAATATATATATATATAGTTCTTGCCATAAAATTTTGATAATCCTCTAACTGATCGATCTAAAATCCCAAAGATTGGGCATTGAGGCTCAATGGATCAGCTCCAGCTAAACTTACTGGCAAATGCATTGTAATACTGTGCAGCATCTCAAATAATTGCATTGAAGGTGTGTTGGGGAACAATGTCCAATTATCTGGATAATCTGCCAGGTGGTCAGTTTTTTTTTAGTTTAGAGACACAGCATGGAAACAGGTCCACAATGACATTGATCACCCGTTCACACTAGTTCTATGTTATGTCACTTTCTCATCCACTCCCTGCACACTAGGGGCAATTTGCACAGGGCCAATTAACCCACAAGTCTTGGGACGTGGCAGGCAACCCACTGGGAGAACGTGCAAACTCCACACAGACAGCACCCGCTGTCAGGATCTCACCCGGTCGCTGGCTCTGAGAGGTGTTAGATCTATCAGCTGTGCCACTGAGCCGTCCTTAGTACAAGACATTAAGGATAGCTAAGAATTATCCCTCCACAGGGAAGCACAGTTCTCAACACATTTCCTTCCAAACTATTGTCTGTGTAAAAAGTTTTGTTACAAAGATGATTGAAACATGGCACAAAATTAACAAATGTTCCTGTTCATACCATTTGTCTTCACATTCGTTCCTTCTCAAAGAGGTGAACACTGGAAATACGCAGGATTTGACTGCCTCACTGCCCCTTTGCTGACCGATCTACCCAAATTCTAATCAACAATAAAGGAAGTTCCATGAGAATTCCTCAGTACAATAATTTGGCAGTGATATTATTCCGCTCCAATTACCCAAAGACCACATTTTATACGTATGGCTGATTCACAAGTTGAGCTTTTAGCTGACAACAACTAGTTGTGGAGAATTTGATTTTTCTTTTTGGCAGGTCAGCAGTAAAACGCCGTTTCAATGCACGTCTGGAACTGTTCTTTATACTGTATTCATTGTAAGCCTGGTTTGGTTTTCTCCTAGGTTTAATAGCAAGAAACATACATGAGGTGGTGTGTTGTGTCTTTGTGAGGTCCTGCTCAATTAAAAAAACAGAAACAATGGATCAACTAGCTCCAAGCCTCGTGGCCAGAATAAGGCACTGTCAGGAGAGGCAAAATAGTAACAGAACTAAAATCTATACATTAAAACACAAGCACAACATAAAAATCTTTGAGACCCTGACTTAATATAATACGGGTATTCTTAAATCAAACACCCTGTTCTGTATTCTTTCTAGATCTCACAGCTCCTAAATACAAGGATAAGGTACAACATTTTCAAAGTACATACTCACTAAATGAAGATTTAGAGATACTCAGTGAACTTTAAAGATTACTATGTCTACAAGCCAACAATGCTCTCTTGCAGAAAACAGTTAAGAATTCAATTAGCTTGTGTTTAACTACTTAATTGGAGCTAAATTTTCTAAGATATGCTTTATATTATTTATACAGAGATAATGTCTTTTGAAGATACATTTGGGGTTTAAACAAAAACATTTGGGATTATTACTCGGGTGTAAAAGGCAGGATGATTAAAATATTAGAAGCAACTGCATTATAATTAAACCACTATACCTGCCCATAAAGCTGTGTTGGGCGTGTTCAGTGTGTCTTTAACAAGAAGATTAGTGTTGAAGGAAAACTGCAGCACACACGGATTTATATACTGGCTATTATGACATTACATTTTATTCAAAAAGCTATATTTTAATTGTGCCACAAATCTGGAGGCAAAAAAAAAATGCAGTAAATTTTAGCAAAGTAGACCCTGACGTGTAAAAATCTGCGTCTAACTTTGATCAGACTGTGTGATGTGCGTACCTTCGTTATAAACTCTGTCATCAACCTTGACTGCAGCTTTTCCTTTAAATACTGTTGGCACATGATACCTCTGGTGAGAAATGCATTTTCAGTACTTAACACAAGGGAGTGTTCCTTGGCTTAGCAAATTATTACTGAGGTGCTTCATCTGTACCTATATAAATCAGCAGCAGAATTCATAACTACTGATTTTTATATTTTAAAACACCTTGCTGGTTTTTGCTGTGTCATAAGTGGGCTAACATTACTGTTCAAAACTCTAAGCAGATTTGCTGTATGATTTTTTTACTGTGGTAGCTCAGTGCAATATGTTTATTAATGCATCGACCATGGGTTAAAGTGATCATATAAATTAATGGCAGTCACCCTCACAAGAAATGTTTAACATGAAAATTAAAACCGGTGCATTCCTATCAAAAAAATAAATAGGATTCAAATCATGGTAGGTTTTGAAAACCCCAGAATGACAAGTATCGTTCTACCTAATAAAATAAGGCTAGTATTATTGTTACGAACATTCTTAACTTAGTGTCCATAAGGATTGCTTCTGTCTGCTATGTTAACCTGCCTCGACTAGGTTTATGCTACCCTTAAAAATAAGAGAGCATATAACTACTGATATTACTTACAGCAATATCTATGCTCTGTCTTTTTGAATGAATAAACAGGTCAATGTGAGAATTAGCAAGTCAGTATGTACAAAGTGTCTGAATTTTTAGAAGATTATTTTAACAATTCACATTATGGGCAAGAAAGGGCCATGCAAAAGCTCCTGTCACTGAGAGATCTTATTCTGGGCGGAATATTTCCTTTATAAAAAGCACAATTTGGACAGCTGGCCAAGCAGAGGCTAATGTATTTGCATCATGCCATAATAGCTACGTTAATTTCTCCCATCCTTCACTAATCTTTCCCAAAAATTCTATCTCTCAGACATTTAGCTCATGGATAGACACAAAATGCTGGAGTAACTCAGCGGGACAGGCAGCATCTCTGGAGGGAAGGAATGCTTTGGGTCGAGACCCTTCTTCTGAAAAAGGGTCTCGGCCTGAAACCTCACCCATTCCTTCTCTCCAGAGATGCTGCCTGACCCACTGAGTTACTCCAGCATTTTGTGCCTACGGTTTAAACCAGCATCTGCCGTTCCTCCGTACACATTTAGCTTATGGAATTACTATACATTTATAACAGATCTCCAATGAATGTTAACCAAAAAAAACGTATGAAGCATTTAGCAAGCTGGAGAGTAATTTTCACATTAAAACTCATCCACTTCTCTGAGTTCTGATGTACTCAGTCCCCATGTGAATTTGTATCCATGTTAAGTGTAGAAAGCAAAAGGCTCATAGTTTGTGAATGCCTCAGTTGCTAACGGATTTAATAAACTCCATTAATTGAGGATGAACGGAAATTGCCTCATCAAAGCTCGGCTTCCTCTCGAGTTCGCGAAGGCTGTGCGCGCTTTAGTAAATTCCACTCCGAGCTCAGGTTACTCTGGTATATCCCACGCTGGGTCACTGGAAGGCCTGGTGGAAACGTGGCAGTGTGGTAGTGCTCAGGCTGGTGGTGAAGACTGGAGACAATGGGTGAAGGGGCCCAAGACTAAGGCCGTTCCCTGATCCTTGGGAGTCCTGCTGAAGAGAGGCCAGCAAGGACTGGGGTTCGCTCTGCGTGTAGCCCATCACCAGCCCCCCTGCCGAGACCGGCGCATTGTACGTGGGGTGGTTCAGTGGTAAAAAGCTCAGCAAATGGGAGAAATCCATGTTTGCTGCGCAGAGGGATTCAGTAATTATAGCCGGGCTTTTGGAGAGCAAATGTTCCCCGGGCATGTCGTCCAGAGGTCCGCTTTGGGAATCTAAGCCCACCTTCGCTGGCGCGGACTGGGTGTCGTGGGATGAAAGTGGCAAACTGCTGTGCAAGTCCATTAAGTAACTTTCCATCTCGATTTTTGTTGGCTTCTCGGGCAAGCCAGTGGCATATGAGGTAGATCCAATCTGATACTTAGAATGGGGCTGAGAACGTGCTGAATGGATCGAGGACGGGGTTTCCATCTGGCAACCCATTCCCATCGCTAGGGAACTCGCCACCAGGCTGTGCGATGATGCGGAGTTTGTCATGGCTTGGATGTGTGAACTGTACATGCTCATTGGCAAACTGGAGAATGACTTACTGACTGTCTCTTTAGAAGCCATGCACATCATTGGACTAAGTTCTTCCTTGACTGTCACGGGTGGACTGCAGTGAATCAGACCCATCACGTCAGCCGGCTCAGTCTTAATTTTCAGCAGCTCCTGCGAATGGCTCTTCTTCATGTGTCTGGTGAGGTGGTCCTTCCTACCAAACCTCTGAGCGCAGTACTGACAGAGGAAGTCCTTCCTGCCTGTGTGGACCACCATGTGCCGGCGAACATCCTTCCGGGTGTAGAATCGCCGGTCACAGTGGTCGCACTGGTGCTTCTTTTCCTTCACTCCACTCGACGATTTGCCCGAATGCGT
The DNA here is from genome assembly GCF_053455715.1 of Rhinoraja longicauda. NCBI lineage: Eukaryota > Metazoa > Chordata > Chondrichthyes > Rajiformes > Arhynchobatidae > Rhinoraja > Rhinoraja longicauda. Next base: position 35,959,077 of record NC_135974.1, read on the forward strand.
TTTCAGGTGTTCGAGCAAGACCTCTGTGCTCTCAAATGTCTGAAGGCACACCTTGCAGGTCAGGTCCCCATTGGTGGCTGCGTGGAGAGCCAGGTGCCGTTTGTAGCCCAGCTTGGTGTTGTAGTTCTTGCCACACTCTTCACACTTGAAGGCTTCTTTATTTGGATCGTGGGTCTGAAGGTGGTTCTTCAGGTGATCTTTCCGGTGGAACATCTTTTCACAGTAGGTGCACTTGTGTGTTTTCTGTGGTGAATGTGTGGCCATGTGCCTGAATAAAATAACAGTAAACACAAATCAGGATCACAAGCAGTTCCTAACCCATTTACAAAATAAGTAGCAATGTGATCACAATAGATCAATTTATCACTTACTTAAAAACAAAAAGGAACTCAAGTTTGATAACTTTAAAAAACTTAAAAAATCAAGTTTAAATCACAAGGAAAAAGATCATTTACATTCTTAGTTTTAGAATATAATTCAGTTTTACAATTAACACAAGATGCTAAATATTAAGAGACACCATTTTGAAATTAAAACAGGGAGGCATTTTTACATAACTATACAAATGTATATTTTCTACATGTTGTATTTTTCCAGGAGTTATAAAGCATAGAAATGCAAACCATAATGATGACCTGACAAAGGGATATCATTTGCCGTTGGTGGACAATTGCACCCGTGGTAATATTAGTAATGGAGCCAATCAGAAAACAAAGTTGTGGGCGCCATGGAGGATGAAGCCATGCAGAGCGAGGTGGGGGGTGCCAACACTGCTCACGGTAGCAAAGGAGTGGAGACCAGAGATCCACAGACACTAGTGCAGAGACTCGGGGGGGCCAAGGGATGTCCGAATATTAGCAAAAAGATTCCGACATTTCAAAACATTGAGGCTGTCAAATTGCATTTCCAAACTGAAATATCAACCAGATCTGCCTGCTGTTGGAAATCACTCTTCTTTACACGTTCCAGGTTTCATTATGGGTTAATTTGTGCTCCCTTTCCAGATTACCAATGCCAAACTCATTCTTCATTGCCATCACTTTACAGCTCAATCATTTTCTTCTGCCGGGAGTCTGGAACCTCCATAGTTGGCCACTACCCATGAGATTTGATACTGTCCAGGCAACACATCTGAAACAAACCCTGTTTACCATCCAATGTCTGGTGTTCACCACACTTGTGCATGTTCAGGAGAGGAGGACAATGTTTGTGATTGATCAGCCACCCTACCCTAAAGGAAAGCCGTCTGAAATGCCATTACCTGCATCACAGTAAGGTCACCTCTAGTCTGCAGTGATTTAGCCAAGTATCCACTGACTGGATAGCACGCAACAAAAAAGCTATTCACTGCACCTTGGCACACAGCACAGTAACAAAATACACTGAACTAAACTCTGTCCATACCCTTCCCAAATTCTGGTTGACTGATGCCAAACTGATAATCAGTCTGAAGAAGGGTCTCAACCCAAAACATCACCAGTGTATTACCTCCACAGATGCTGTAGGAAGGAACAGCAGATGCTGGTTTAAACCAAAGATAGACACAAAATGCTGGAGTAAATCAGTGGGACATGCAGCATCTCTGGAGAGAAGGAATGGGTGACGTTTCAGGTCAAGACTGAATAAGGGCCTCGACCCAAAAGGTCACCCATTGTTTCTATGCAGAGATGCTGCCTATCCCGCTGAATTACACCTTCACAGATGTTGCTTGACCTGCTGAGTTCCTCCAGCAATTTTCGTTGTGCTCAAGATTCCAGCATCTGCTGTTTCTTCAGTCTCTGGACTAAATACCTTAACTTCTCATTTGTTTCAATTTAAATCCAAACTTTTATTATTGTGGATTCAACAAATCCCTTTCTCGAGCCGACATACATGGCTGGGATTCTCAGCTGCATGGATTTGGGGAAGGTGGAAGGAATTCTGCATCTTGTGCAGATTCAAAAGCAGAAAAATCCCATGTTAGTCAGGAGCTGGAAACAATCCCCAAACAATGTCAACCGGTCGGTGAATGCCTGGCTTTCTGGATAAACAATACATACACCTTGTTTGTGTGTGTGGACCACATGGGTTCACACCTGGGGCCTGGGGCCACTACATGCTCAGATGTCCCATCAACTTGGATGGTACAATGTGTAGGTTCTATCCATGGTCAATTTGAAATTTATTCAACAATGAAGCAACTGTTATTAAGATGGTCTTTTATAGGCTTCCGGGTGTAAAACTTCCGGCAAAGTGTTATGAAGATAACTCTGAAGAAGGGTCTCGACCCAAAACCTCATCCATTCCGTCTGTCCAGAGATGCTGCCTGACCCGCTGAGTTACTCCAGCATTTTGTGTGTCTACCTGTCATGAAGATAACTTAGAATACATGAATTCCATGTTTGGATATTATTGCAACAATGGGTCAAAGTTCTGTAGCCAGAGCACTGCACAAGATGTGTCTGTGTGCTTACGGATGGTGGCCAATGTTTGAAGTGACGGCTAAAATTCATTGAAGCTCTTGTGGCGCGTCGGTTGAGGCCCGAAATAAAGGCAAGGAGCCAGGTATTTTAACGGCAGGTCGATGAACAAATTAGAAGCTATAGTGTGGTACAGCTGAAAAAGTGACATCATGAACTTTCTTTTCTGGGACATTCCAAATTTTACAATGTGCAGAACATCCAATGTGAGAAACAAATAATTCAGGTCATTTTAGAACTTAATTACTGGCAGGTCTTTGACAGCATCAAAACTGTCCGTTGGTTCTATAAACGTGAAAGGATATGACCAACCTGTAGTAGCAAGGTACCGCAGATCAAGTGATAGGGGTAGAATCGGGCCATTTGGCCCATCAAGTCTACTCCGCCATTCAATCATGGCTGAGTTAACTTTCCCTCCTAATCCCAGTCTCCTGCCTTCTCCCCATAACCCCTGACAACCAAAATGCTGGTTTATACCAAACATAAACAGAGTGCTGGAGTAACTCAGCGGGTCAGGCAGCATCTCTGGAGAACATTTATAGGTGACGTTTCACAGAGTGCTGGAGTAACTCAGCGGGTCAGGCAGCATCTGTGGAGAACATGGATAGGTGACGTTTCGGCTCGAGACCCTACATTGGCAGAAACTGCATAAGCCACCCAAAGCTTAGCCTAGTTTCTTAAATTCTTTTACATATCAGAATCAGAATAACCTTTATTGTCATCCAAAAAAACAAGTCTTTTGGACGAAATTCTGTTACCCACAGTCCAACAATAATAAGAGCAATAAAAATAAGCAATAACACACACAATCACAAACCACCACAAAACAAAAAAAAAGAAACATCCTTCACAGTGAGTCTCCTCCAGTCACCTCCTCACTGTGATGGAAGGCCAGAATGAATATTTACCTTGTTTTATCGTTAAATTATAATTGAATTATAATTCAATGAGCTAGTTATTGGATTGCTATTCTCACCATGGAATTATTCTACACAACAGCACCCCATCACAGTTCATTGGAACTCTGTCAATCCAGCGGTCACATCAAACATCCAATTTTACGCAGATATTGAATCATTGTTAAAATAACATGGAAAACAATACTTATGGTATTACTCATTTCCTGTCTGAAGGAGGTTTGGACCCAAAACGTCACCCATTCCTTCTCTCCAGAGATGCTGCCTGTCCCGCTGAGTTACTCCAGCTTTTTGTGCCTATCTTCGGTTTAAACCAGCATCTGCAGTTCCTTCCTAAACAGTTCCTCATTATAGATTTTGTGACTCTTAAGTCATATATCAAACGTCCAGTTTTAAGTCAATATTTAATATTTGGTAAATAACAGTTTTTACGATGTATGTATGAGTACCACAATAATTTAACCGTTAACATTCTTTAAAAGAACATTAATGTATCAAGGATTTATCGTTTAATGCACCAATTCTAATATGAATAGTGCACTATTACCGCGGGTAATGTTTCATTTCACTACACATTTATGTGTATGTGACAAATAAACGACTATTGACTATTGACTATTGACAATCCTTAGCCAAAACAGACACCATTTCTTTTTTAACTAAATTCCTTTAGTATCCACAGGAGTTTACAATAGACAATAGGTGCAAGAGTAGGCCATCCTTAAGAGCTCCTTAAGAGCTCTATCTAGCTCTCTCTTGAATGCATTCAGAGAATTGGCCTCCACTGCCTTCTGAGGCAGAGAGTTCCACAGATTCACAACTCTCTGACTGAAAAAGTCTTTCCTCATCTCAGCTTTTCACAACAGAGGAAACGGGGGGTACAAGTGGGGTGGGGCCTGCTTCACATCTTCGCCCTCCACCCTGGGCAGTTCTACGCAACTGGCAACATTTACAGCAAAGGGTCAACTACGGTATCTGAAGCACCAATTGTCACTTTTGACTGATGTAGTTGACATACGAAAGAAGAAGGGGACAAGTGTAGGAAAAAAAACTACAGATGCTGGTTAAATTCGAAGGTGGACACAAAATGCTGGAGTAACTCAGCGGGTCAGGCAGCATCTCTGGAGTGAAGCAATGGGTGACATTTCGGGTCGAGACCCTTCTTCAGACTGAATCAGGGAAGAGGGAGATAGAGATAAGGAAGTATAAGGGGCCACAGTTTAAGAGTAAGGGGTAGGCCATTTAGAACGGAGATGAGGAAAAACGTTTTTCAGTCAAAGAGTTGTGAATCTGTGGAATTCTCTGCCTCAGAAGGCAGTGGAGGCCAATTCTCTGAATGCATTCAAGAGAGAGCTAGATAGAGCTCTTAAGGATAGCGGAGTCAGGGGGTATGGGGAGAAGGCAGGAACGGGGTACCGATTGAGAATGATCAGCCACGATCACTATGGCGGTGCTGGCTCGAAGGGCCGAATGGCCTCCTCCTGCACCTATTGTCTACTGTACGGTGTGAAAATGAGACAAAGGGGTAGAGATCAAGGCGAATGTAGAATAAATTAATGTTAGCTCGGAGAAGCTAACAACAAAGCAGAGATAACAGGTAATCGAGGACTTGGTCCCGCCCCCTCCCCTGACATCAGTCTGAAGAAGGGTCTCTACCCGAAACGTCACCCATTCCTTCTCTCCCGAGATGCTGCCTGACCCGCTGAGTTACTCACAGGGGGACAATGTCCTCCGTGTGGGTTTGTGTAACAAACCCTAACTTGGTTTCTTTAAGAGGTGATGATTTTGCTACAAGGTGCAAACAGAAAACTAATGCCAACACTGAACTGATTACCAAATAGCACACCTTTAATTAATCAAAGACTGAGATTGCGTTAGGAGGCACTTTTGTTATAAATACACAAGCAGGCAAAGTGAGATACACCAGCCGCTAACATTATGAAACAACATACAAAGTTTAGGGTGAAAGCTGGATTGGGTAAGGACATCGTTTGTGCTTTAGAATTTAGGTCCTGTAGTCTAATCAGTCTTGATTTTCAAACAATCTGATGCCCTGTGTCATTCTTGAATATCCAGGTGATTTTGTTACACAAAACTCACAGAATATTTCTAGGAATGTGTAGGAAAAAAACTGCAGATGCTGGTTAAAATCGAAGGTAGACACACAATGCTGGAGTAACTCAGCGGGTCAGGCAGCATCTCGGGAGAGAAGGAATGGGTGATGTTTATTGTCGTGACCCTCCACAAGGGTCTCAATCCGAACCGTCACCCATTCCTTCTCTCCCGAGATGCTGCATGACCCGCTGAGTTACTCCAGCATTGTGCGTCTACCTTCACAGAATATTTCTATTGCTGAACAGAAAAAAGATTCATACAGTGTGGAAACAGGCCCTTCGGCCCAGGTTGCCCATCGTCCAACTTTATTCAAGGTTCGCTCTGAGGTGTGGGACGATGTGGGGAGAGGGAGATTGCTCGGCCAATGTGCAGAAGAGTTGTGGCAAAGGGGAATCCATGGGGCGGCACGGTGGCGCAGCGGTAGAGTTGCTGCCTTACAGCGCTTGCAGCGTCAGAGACCCAGGTTCGATCCCGACTACGGGCACTGTCTGTACGGAGTTTGTACGTTCTCCCCGTGACCTGCTGCAAGGAGCGGTGAACAGCAGAGAGTGAAATGGCAGTGTCAGCAAAGAGGAACAGTCCCAGCCCTGCAGCTTAATATACGTTAATATGTAGTGTGGTAGAGTTGTTGCCTCACAGCACCAGAGACACAGGTTCCATCCTGACTATCGATGCTGTATGCGCAGAGTTTGTACGTTCTCCCTGTGACCACATGCGTTCCCTCCTTTCAAGCAACAACTAGAGAGCGGTCCTAAACTACCATCTAGCTCATTGAAGACCCTGGGACTATCAGGGGATCTCACTGCACTATGTGTATGAAGGAACTGCAGATGCTGGTTTAAACCAAAGATAGACACGAAATGCTGGAATAACTCAACGGGACAGGCAGCATCTTTGGAGAGAAGGAATGGTGACACTTCAAGTCGAGACCCTTCTTCAGACTCAGAAGGAGGGTCAGAAGGAGAAGGGTCTCAACCCGAAACGTCACCCATTCCTTCTCTCCAGAGATGCTGCCTGTCCCTCTTTGACCTTACTGCACTAAACGTTATTCCCTTTATCATGTATCTGTACATTGTGGACGACTGGATGGTAATCATGCATTATTATTATTAATCATGTATTAGAGTGGTCACGGTGGCGCAGTGGTAGAGTTGCTGCCTTACAGTGAATGCAGCGCCGGAGACCCGGATTCGATCCCGACTACGGGCGCCGTCTGTACGGAGTTTGTGCGTTCTCCCCGTGGCTTTTCTCCGAGATATTCGGTTACCTCCCACACTCCAAAGACGTACAGGTATGCAGGTTAATTGAGTTGGTAAATGTATAAATTGTCCCGAGTGGGTGTAGGATAGTGTTAGTGTGCGGGGATCGCTGGTCGGCGTGGAACTAAACTAAAACGAAACTATCATCTCTCCGCTGACTGGCTAGCACGCAACAAAAGCTTCTCACTGTCTGAAGAAGGGTCTCGACCTGAAACGTCACCCATTCCTTCTCTCCTGAGATGCTGCCTGAACTGCTGAGTTACTCCAGCATTTTGTGAATAAATACCTTCGATTTGTACCAGCATCTGCAGTTATTTTCTTACACTCACTGTACCTCGGTACACGTGACATTAAACTTTTTAAAAATTCAGCACAAACCAAGGATTGAAAGAAAGATCTTCCTGATTTACACGTCAACGACTCGCTGGATAAAGAGCTGTCTCTTTGGTGCTTCTTCAATAATATACACACAATAGACAATAGGTGCAGGAGGAGGCCATTCGGCCCTTCGAGCCAGCACTGCCATTCAATGTGATCATGGCTGATCACACTGCTGGTCACCTGAGTATCACTAACAAGTTCTTCCACTGTTTAAAAAATGATAATATCCTATTCCACTTGGTAGAGAATGGGAACTGTTTGTTGTACATTTCATTATTAAATCTTGTGCAAAAACTATAATCTCGCTGGAAATCGTGGAATCCAACCATTCCATCTTTAATTGCTGCTGAGAGATGCAAGAATTAATAATAAAACACAGAAGAGTGCGGCACAAGAACAGGCCCTTCAGCCACCACAGTCTGTGCTGTGCAAGATGCCAAGACCAGCTCCTCACCTGCCTGCACATAATCCACATCCCTCCATATCCGTGTGCCTGTCCACAAGTCTCTGAAACCCCACCCTGGTATCAGCCTCCAGCACCACCTGACGCAGCGTGCTCCCAGCCCCCAGCACCCAGCGCGTAAATAACTTATCGTGCGGCACGGTGGCGCAGCGGTAGAGTTGCTGCCTTACAGTGAATGCAGCGCCGGAGACTCAGGTTCCATCCCGACTAGGGGTGCTGTCTGTACGGAGTTTGTACGTTCTCCCCGTGACCTGCGTGGGATTTCTCCGAGATCTTCGGTTTCCTCCCACACTCCAAAGACGTACAGGTTTGTATGTTAATTGGCTTGGTGTATGTGTAAAATTGTCGTGTGTGTCTGTGTGGGTCAGTGTTAAAGTGCGGGGATCACTGGTCAGAGCGGACTCGGTGGGCTGAAGGGCCTGTTAGTGCGCTGTATCTCTGAACTAAACTTGTCTGCACAATATTAGAACCTCCCTTCTATTGCCACCAAGCTCACTGGATTTCTCTCTGCGACATGAAGATTTCTTAAACAGTCAAAATACGCGTTTATTGCTATCATTACTTCCTACAAATGGTAAGTGGTCGTAGAGGTGCGTGGATAGAATTCACCAGCCTGCACTTGCCTTTTGTGCATTTATTTTCTCCTTGGTCGACTTTCAACAATTCTTTATGCTCCAAATGGTGCTTAAAGAGAGATTATTTCCATTGTTTCTCCTGGATTATACTCCACTGACTTTCACCTGTGCCAACGTGAAAACTACAACAAACAGTGGCGTGAGTTTTGCATTCCAGTATCACCTGGGGCGAGGGAGGAGGCAATGTATGATTTCACTCCATCGCACGCTGCCGGAGTGCACGGACGTATTTCCCATCTGCGTGTCCAGCAGAGGCAAGATGCGACTGGTCTGTGCAAAGCCCAACGTTCAGATGGAGATATCACACACTGATGGCTGTTTGGTATCGTTTCCTCATGAAACCACTGAGATCGCTCCTCATCCATGCACAATTTACAGAGAATATATATATATATATATACACACACATATATATATTTTGTTTTGAAAAGGAAAATAAAAGAGGGGGCCAGGAAATAATTCTGGGTGTGCTTAGTTGATAGAGAGGTAGCCAAGCAGTATATTATATCCTTGCTGCATTACGTGACGTTACTTGAAGCAGAGATCGCCAGGGCAGGCATTGGTCAGATGTGGAGTGTTCTTTAGCAAACGGTTTGCAAGATTCCTCACAAGGTCTGAAGGAGGTGAATATATTCAAGTTAACCCTTTGAGGACTGCAGCGACAGCTCGGAAACATTTATTGGGAGGGGTTGACCCACATTTTAAGATTATTCAAAAGTACATCAATTGCCGTCATCGACGTTGTTCCAAATTGCATTTCGTTAATGGATTTGCAGTTTCTTTTCCCCCCCCCCCCGGCGAAACTATTTTTGTCAACCAAACAAAATGAAACACACATTACACAATGATTATAGCTGCGTCCTTAAAGGATTAAATACATTTGATAAACAGGTTTTCAGGGCAGTTTTCCCATTTAGCTTCCCATACCTGAGAAGTTTATACTTGGACACAAAGGCTTTAGTGCACTCCAGGTATGAGCACTTGTAGGGTCTCTCTCCTGTGTGAGAGTATGAATGGACTTTACGTTTGTCAACAGTGCTGAAGAATGCTCCGCAGACCAGGCACTCAAGGGCTTTCCTTGGCTTTGAGTCCTTCCCCTTCCACTTGCCTTCTAAAACCTTCTGCGTCTCGTCCTTCTGTTTTGTTATTGAGATTTGACTTAGGTCAGTAGAGGCAAGAGCTGCCATTGCAGCCTTATTGGCCAAGTCCCTAGAAACACAGGGCTCTACCCACCTTCTGACCACAAAGTGTTTTTCCTGTGGTTTCAGTCTGTGTATTATGATCACTTCCAGTTGACAGAGATACCTGTCGCATCCAGAGTTAAGGTTGCTTCAGCAGGTTAGAATTTTTTGGCCTAAAAGTCAAAAATTAAATACAGAGATTAACATTTCTACACAACACAAAAATCATTTTACCTGCTTTGCCTCATTTCTCAGCTAGCAATGACCAACAATATCAGGCATGGTGAAATAAGATTTTTTCCAAGAATCTATTGAATAGATTTTCTAAATCTGAGCAATTTTACGCAGAATCTTAAAGTTCTTCATTCTAAACTAAAAAAATACACTGGTACTTTGATCAGACATTCTGAACATCAATTACCTGCGGTCAGGAAAACCTGAGGGGATTGTCACTGATGTAAGTAAAGCCCAATATTTCCACAGTGTTACGATATGCTCAGAGTGCAGGAGGAACTGCAGATGCTGGTTTAAACTGTAGACACAAAATTCAAAGGGGCAGGCAGCATCTCTGGAGAGAAGGAATGGGTGACGTTTCGGGTCGATCTGAAGAAGGGTCTCGACCCGAAACATCACCCATTCCTTCCCTGCTGAGTTACTCCAGCACTTTGTGTCTCGTTCCACATTTCCAATTATCACTCACACCTATAATAATTATCGCTGGCTTTGTAATCTTTTCTTGGAGATTAAAACATTTAAGCAGCAAAAATGTCATAGAGTCATCGAGTGTTGAATCAGGCCATTCAGCCCAAGTTTCCCACGCCAACCAACATGCCCCATCTACACTTGTCCCACCTGCCTGCGATTGGCCCATATCCCTCTAAACCTGTCCTATCCATGTACCTGTCGAAATGTCTCTTAAACGTTGCAATAGTACCAGCCTCAACTACCTCCTCCAGCAGCTCGTTCCATACACCCACCACCCTTTGTGTAAAGATGTTACCCCTCAGGTTCCTATTAAATCTTTCCCCGCTCACCATAAACCTTTGTCTTCTGGTTCTCGATTCCCCTACTCTGGGTAAAAGACCCAATCAATTCCTCTCACGATTTTGTACTCCTCTATAAAATCATCCTCCTGCGCTCCAAGGAATAGAGACCCAGCCTAGTCAGCCTCTCCCTGCAGCTCACACACTCCAGGGTGACACAATGTTAAATAAATAATAATCATAGTGGCTAAGTCTCTGATTCGACTACCATTGCAGCTAGATTTTACCATTGAAAAATACTTCACTCAAACAAAATGCTAAATAAACAAAAGAAAACTCCTCTCGACCCAACTCTGTTCTCCAGAGATGCTGCCTGACCCGCTGAGTTACTCCAGCACTCTGTGAAACGTCACCTATCCATGTTCTCCACAGATGCTGCCTGACCCGCTGAGTTACTCCAGCACTCTGGAGAACATGGATAGGTGGCGTTTCACAGAGTGCTGGAGTAACTCAGCGGGTCAGGCAGCATCTCTGGAGAACATGGATAGGTGAGGTTTCACAGAGATGCTGCCTGACCCGCTGAGTTACTCCAGCACTCTGTGTCTATTTTTCAAAAAGAGGAGAGTAATAGCCAGCTAACAGTTGTCAAATAAACTGGCCTTGGTGGACTGGAACAGTTCCTGTAATCGCAGGGTGATGTGGAGAGCCAGTGCTGTATCAGGCAGGGTGGAGCTGCACACCATAGCAACGAACAATAGAACTGTGGGCAACACGCTGGTGCAGCGGTAGAGTTGCTGCCTCACAGCGTCAGAGACGCGGGTTCCATCCTGACTCTGGGTGCTGCCTGTGCGGAGTTTGTACATTTTCCCAGTGACCGCCGCGTGGGTTTTTCCCGGGTGCTCCAGTCTCCTCCCACATTCCAAAGATGCACATGTTTGTACGTTAATTGGCTTTGGTAAACATTGTAAAGTTGGCCCTGGTGTGTAGGACAGTGCTAGTGTACGGGGGGGTCGCTGGTCGGCGCGGGCTCGCTGGGCGAAGGGTCAGTGACTGCATCTCTAAACCGTAACGCCTCACGTACAAGGGAACAGGTTCTGCCAGCTGATGCGGTATTGTCAGGACACGGCAAGGGGGTGACGGTGAAACTTGCAGCCTGGCGGTGCCATCATGAAGGGGAGGAACAATTCTTCACATCCCCACTCATACAATTAGCCCGATCTCAGTCACAGCTCTGTGGGAGGTGTGGCCTGCTGAGGTACTCCAGCATTTGTGTCTATCTGTGGGAAGTACTTGGCCTCTAGTTTAGTTTAGTTTAGTTTATACAGCGCAGAAACAGGCCCTTCGACCCACCGCGTCCGCGCCGACCAGCGATCCCCGCACACTAACACTATCCGACATCCACCAGTGGGCCAATTTTTACATTTACCAAGCCAATTAACCTATATACCTGTACGTCTTTGGAGTGTGGGAGGAAACCAAAGATCACGGAGAAAACCCACACAAGTCACGGGGAGAACGTACAAACTCCGTACAGGCAGCGCCCGTAGTCAGGATCGAACCCGGGTCTCCGGCGCTGCATTCGCTGTAAGGCAGCAGTTCTACCGCTGCGCCACCGTGACCGCTCTACTTGGTCTCCATCCCCCTCGTTGGAGACTCTCGGACTATCTTTGGTCAGACTTTATCTTGCATTAAACGTTATTCACATTATTCTCTTAACCCTGTATCTGTGCACTGTGGACGGCTCGATTGAAATCGTGTATTGTCTTTCCGCTGATTGCTTAGCACGCTACGAAAGCTTTGCACTGTACCTCGGTACACGTGACAAGAAACTCAACTCAAACTCAAAAGAATATAGACTGGCCACAGCTCTCGACCTGTGACCATCCACTGACACCCAGCAGCAGCAGCAGAGACCAAGGAGGGAGACACCACCTCCTTATCCCAGGACCAGCCTGGCCCCAACACAACCCACACACAGGACAAGAGAGATTGCAATCTGCCTCGCACAAACCACGCAAAGTGCAACACCCCACCTGCAGCTCGGCCTGTGCTTGCAATCCCTTTTTGCGTTCAAGTGCAGAATAAATGAACAACATTCTCAAAACGAAAGCCAAATGAAACTAAACAGAATCACCTCTCGCTCAAAGCAACACTGACTCCCCAAAAGGATATCCTCCTCCTCGGCTGGAGAGCAGATTGCCAATGTCAGCAACGTAGCCACCCACTGGAGCCCAGCTACTTCACGATGCAGACACCAGGAACTGCAGAAGCTGGAATCTTGAACAAAACACAAAGTGCTGGAGGAACTCAGCGGGTCAGGCAGCGTCCGTGGAGGTGAATGGACAGGTGATGTTTTGGGTCAGGATCCTTCTCACGAGACTGAAACGCCACCTATCTATTCCCTCCGCGAATGCTGAAGGTTCCCGACCTAAAACTATGCGTACCTGCTTCCTCCACAGTTGCTGCCTGACCCGCTGAGTTCCACCAGAAGAGGCAACTGTCCACTGTCGGACATAGACATAGAAAATAGGTGCAGGAGTAGGCCATTCGGCCCTTCGAGCCTGCACCGCCATTCAATATGATCATGGCTGATCATCCAGCTCAGTAACCTGTACCTGCCTTCTCTCCATACCCCCTGATCCCTTTAGCCACAAGGGCCACATCTAACTCCCTCTTAAATATAGCCAATGAACTGGCCTCAACTACCTTCTGTGGCAGAGAATTCCACAGACTCACCACTCTCCGTGTGAAGAAATGTTTTCTCATCTCGGTCCTAAAAGACTTCCCCCTTATACTTAAGCTGTGACCCCTGGTTCTGGACTTCCCCAACATCGGGAACAATCTTCCCGCATCTAGCCTCTCCAACCAGTCCATCGGTGTCTCTCGGGCAGATTTGTACGATCAAGAGAGGTCTATGGGTAAACGATTGGGATGGCCGCCAGCTGGGATATCATGGAGTTCACGGCACTCTCCTGAGCGTGCAGTCCAGGTACAGTGTCTCAGACAGAGACTGATTTACCTTGGTCATGCCTCGCCCCACACCTGCAGCCGGCCCTTGCAGTTCTTCACCGACAATCGCTTCCAATCAGCCTGTTCCAACGACCACCGTTGTAGGAGACCAGGAAGTGTTGCTGCACATCCCTGCTGACCTGCGGACAAAACAAATCCAATTAGGAACAGCCGCTGTATGTCAGAAATGTCAGAGCACGGCAACTGTACATCTGAAAAGCGTTTGTGCCCACTGAGTCTTTATGATGATACATAGAAACATATAACAAAGGTGCAGGAGGAGGCCATTCAGCCCTTCGAGCCAGCACCGCCGTTCTATATGATCATGGCTGATCGTCCACAATCAGTACCCTGTTCCTGCTTTCTCCCCAGATCCCTTGCCCTTAAACTCAGATCCACTTGCTATGAAGGCCAACATGCCATTTGCTTTCTTCACTGCCTGCTGAACCTGCATGCTTACAGCGAACTGACACCTCCAGACAGTTAAAAACTAGTTTTGCAAACCTTTAATATTACAGAAAGAAAGTTTAAAGAAAGTTTAAAAAACAAACTTTCTTAATTAAATTAAGTCAGGCCCTTAAACAGCTGAAGCAGCTTTTAGGACAAGGATCTACTGCAGACACCAATAGCAAGGGATATTATTGAAGGTCGGCACAACATGCTGGAGTAACTCAGCGGGACAGGCAGCATCTCCGGAGAGACAGGATGGGTACACAGTAGGAATCTCAGAGGGAAAAGTGAGGGAGGGTCTCACAGAACTCCCGGTGAGAGGATCTTATTGAAACATATAAGATAATTAGGGGATTGGACACATTAGAGGCAGGAAACATGTTCCCAATGTTGGGGGAGTCCAGAACAAGGGGCCACAGTTTAAGAATAAGGGGTAGGCCATTTAGAACGGAGATTAGGAAAAACTTTTTCAGTCAGAGAGTGGTGAAGGTGTGGAATTCTCTGCCTCAGAAGGCAGTGGAGGCCAGTTCGTTGGATGCTTTCAAGAGAGAGCTGGATAGAGCTCTTAAGGATAGCGGAGTGAGGGGGTATGGGGAGAAGGCAGGAACGGGGTACTGATTGAGAGTGATCAGCCATGATCGCATTGAATGGCGGTGCTGGCTCGAAGGGCTGAATGGCCTCCTCCTGCACCTATTGTCTAAAGTGGGCACACGAGGGAGGAGGAGAACTTCTGATGTCTGAAGATGGAGTCTGAAGAAGGGATACGACCCAGAACGTCACCTATCTCTGTCCTCCAGAGACGTTGCCTGACCCGCTGAGTGACTCCGTCCAGCATTGCGTGTCTACCTTCAGTGTTACCAAGCATCTGCAGTTCCTTCACACAAGGAACCCTAGTATATGCACATCAGCACCTCTTTGTCTACCAAAAGCACTGTTACCACCTATAGCTCCAATGACCATTGTGTTTCCTTTTACAAGCGCACTCATTATCGTGATCAGGAGGTATCGCTATTCAATGATGCAAATAAATCAATGGAAGAAATTCTGAAGAAGCCTCCTGACCCAAAACATCGCCTATCCACGTTCCCCAGAGATGTTCCCTGACCGGCTGATCTACTCCAGCACTTTATGTCTTGTTTTGTAAATCAGCATCTGCAGTTCCTGGTGGCCGAAGACATTTATCAAATCAAATAACACATCCGTTAATCACTTTAGAAAGTATTCTTATGAGTTAATTACATGGAATTCAGTGACATTATTATTGAGTTAATTTCAAGGAATTCAACCAGTTTTAAAAAGAATAAAGTGAGGGGTTTTTTTTGGAAATTACATACAAAAACACAATGTAGTCGGTCTGTTAATCTAATTCTACAAACAATTTCACTGCACATTTGGCTTGATGATGTTTTTCTTCAAAAACTTAACAAGACAGTTTGCATGCTCGAAGGGCCAAATGGCCTCAATAGACAATAGTGTAGTGGGTGCGGTCACCGCGGTAATCAGGCCAGACGCCAGGTGAGTAGTTAATACTTTATTACCATAGGCACCAAACATCGCACTCAAGAGAGAGTGAGTCGACACACCCAAAACCTTTATAGTCCCAGACCACCTGACCCAGGAAGTGACAATAGGTGCGGGAGGAGGCCATTCGGCCCTTCGAGCCAGCACCACCATTCAATGTGATCATGGCTGATCATTCTCAATCAAAACCCCGTTCCTGCCTTCTCCCCATACCCCCTGACTCCGCTATCCTTAAGAGCTCTATCTAGCTCTCTCTTGAATACCTCCTCCTGCACCTATTTACTAAGACAATTGCCAACGTTTTGGCAAGTATGTTTACTACCGCTGTCAGTTATACATCTTCTTCAGCACGCAGTAGAAAGACTGAAAGGACGGAACAAGGTTTAAAAAAAAAGACACAAATTATTGGAGTAACTCAGCAGATCAGGCAGCATCTCTGGAGAATATGGATAGGTGACGTTTCACAGAGTGCTGGAGTAACTCAGCGGGTCAGGCAGCATCTGTGGAGAACATGGATAGGTGACGTTTCACAGAGTGCTGGAGTAACTGGAAAATGGAAATGCTAAATGCACTAAATGGAAGCTTTAATTGTTTTTTAAAAATGAAGTCACGTTCAAGTCCATCTGCATCTGACCTTCACCACAATCTCAATCTCATTGCTCCAGGTCCATTCTCACTCCTTGGCCCACTAATGCCCAAAGCTAAGGAATCCCCTCCCTCGATCCTCACCATGATTTTCTCCTTTCTCCCCGAATCTATTTATCTAACATCACATATTACACAAAGTTCAGGGAAGCCCAGTGAGGCAGTGGGTAGAGCTGTTGCCTCACGGCGCCAGAGACCCAGGTTCAATCCTGTTTCCAGGCTGTATCTTTCATTCTTTCAACTAATCGATTTAAACTCTGCACAAATGTCCTGGCCCAATTTATAACGTACAAGATGCAACGCAAGTTCGAGTTCCTCTCGTATATAATTGCACAAATGCATCGACAACTGGATTGCAATAAACGTCGCTTGTTATATACACCTGGGGGGGGGAAACCATAACTGGCACTTGATGTTAGTTGCAACTTATCAACCACTTAATTTTCTCCAGGTCTTGCAGTTTGCAGGTATCTCTCCCTCCTCCTCTTGGGGAGAACATGGGTAGGTGATGTTTCAGGTCGGGACCCTTCTTCAGTGTGAAAAGATGCTGTCGGGCCCTCTGAGTTACACCAGCACTTTGTGTCATTTTTTATTTCGAGACCAGCATCTGCCGTTCCTTGTTCGAACACCTTGTAAGTGTTATGTTCTGTTCTTGCGGCAGCTCCAGTTTATAATACGCAACAACAACAAAAGCATCATTTCCTGAACCGTGCAAGGTTCTGCATTTATGATTTTACGCAACCACAATCCAAAACCAAAAGTTCTAGGATAACCGAGATGAGCACCGACTTCTTGACGAAGAGAGTTTCAGGCCAGAAGCACAACTTAACTTACTCAGTCATTTGGTCGGCAGTCACTTCTGTGTCTCGGAGAAGCCATCTTAAATATGGCTGTTTATTTGGTAACTCTACTGCACTCCAGCACTCCAAGAGCAACGACAAACCTTACGCTCCTCAATTGGGCCAGACACTCGAGATTGTCTTGCTTTGCCTTCTCCAGACCTTAAAACCTTCCTTAGCCTTGTCTCGTAGCATCACAATGTTATGGTTTATCCTCCACACTGCGGTCGATATACAAGCAGAAGATGCTGGATTTTGTATCATGCAGACACCACCACCAAGGAGAACTGCAACTGTTACACCCACAGACTGTCACAGCCTGACAGAGGCGAGATGTTCACATCTCCAATACTGTTGAGCTTGTAGGACTTGGTATCACAATCCCTACTGTAATCGGCACCTTCTTAATCTCTTGAGTGAGGGTAGGGGTTAAGACTTCATTGGGGTCATCAGGTGGGCATCCTCCTTCCTTGGTGTTTCGTTGATAGGCCCACGACACCTCCAGAGGGCTCAAAATATAAAGGTATTTGCAACAGGCCACTTCCTAATAACGACATTGAATTGTGCTACAAAAAAACAGCTTCAAAGAATTGGCAGAGGTCCAGCAAAAGCACCAGGGTTTAGTTTCGCGTGTTTTATAACAGTCAAGGTGATAGCTGTCATGTTTCAGAATATTTTGGCTTCATTTGTTTGAGATGTTGCATTACTTCCCCCATTCTTGTCCACTCCAAAGACGTATAGGTACAGGTGCTGCCCGGCTTACATAGGTACAGGTGTAGCCCGGCTTACATAGGTACAGGTGCTGCCCGGCTTACATAGGTACAGGTGCTGCCCGGCTTACATAGGTACAGGTGCTGCCCGGCTTACATAGGTACAGGTGCTGCCCGGCTTACATAGGTACAGGTGTAGCCCGGTTTACATAGGTACAGGTGCTGCCCGGCTTACATAGGTACAGGTGCTGCCCGGCTTACATAGGTACAGGTGCTGCCCGGCTTACGATGCTTCCACTTGCGATAGTTCGACTTAGCGATGGTGCAAACAGCAGCGGCCCGTGGCGACACGCCGCTCGCTTGCGGCCACGTGATCACGTGTGTTACAAAACGCTGGAGTAACTCAGCGGGTCAGGCAGCATCTCAGGAGAGAAGGAATGGGCGACGTTTCGGGTCGACACCCTGCAGTTATTTTCTCACACGTGTATTACACTGCATATCGACTTACAATACTTTCGGTTTCCGATGGGTTTCTCGGAACGGAACCCCATCGTAAGCTGAGAAGCACCCGTATGTAGGTTAATTGGCTTGAAAAATGTAGAACTTGTCCCTAGTGTGTGTAGGGTAGTGTTAAAATAAGAAGATAACTGCAGATGCTGGTACAAATCGAAGGTATTTATTCACAAAATGCTGGAGTAACTCAGCAGGTCAGGCAGCATCTCGGGAGAGAAGGAATGGGTGACGTTTCAGGTCGAGACCCTTCTTCAGTCTGAAGAAGGGTCTCGACCCGAAACGTCACCCATTCCTTCTCTCCCGAGATGCTGGCTGACCTGCTGAGTTACTCCAGCATTTTGTGAATAAATACCTAGGATAGTGTTAATATGCAGGGAACGCTGGTCAGCACGGGCCCAGTGGGCCGAAGGGCCTGTTTCCATACTGTACCCCTAAACTAAACTATTGCCGAATACTCTTCAACTTCTACAGGTGTACAGTAGACAGCGTGTATCTCAGCCTCGCTCTGCAACGCAAATGCCCAGAGGCACAAACTGTTCCTCAGGCTGATGGGGCGATACTCCCACTGGAGTGGGGAGGACAAGGAATGACCGGGGTGGGAAAGGTCTTTGATTTTGTTGGCTGCTTTCCCGAGGCAGTGTTGTGGAGTGCAGATAGAGTCATAAAGTTCGTAAGTGATAGGAGTAGAATTAGGCCATTTGGCCCATCAAGTCTACTCCGCCATCAATCATCTTGGCTGATCTATCTCTCCAACCTAACCCCATTCTCTTGTCTTCCCCCCATAACCTCTATGACACCCGTACTAATCAAGAATCTATCTATCTCTGCCTTAAATCTATTCACTGATTTGGCCTCCACAGCCTTCTGTGGCAAAGAATTCCACAGATTCACCACCCTCTGACTAAAGAAATTCCTCCTCATCTTCTTCAATGGTAGGAGTCATAGAAACATAGAAACTAGGTGCAGGAATAGGCCATTCAGCCCTTCAAGCCAGCACCACCATTCAATATGATCAAGGCTGATCATCCAAAATCAGTACCCCGTTCCTGCTTTTTCCCCATATCCCTTGATTCCGTTAGCCCCAAGAGCTAAATCTAACTCTCTCTTGAAAATATCCCGTGAATTGGCCTCCGCTGCCTTCTGTGGCAGAGAATCCCACAGATTCACAACTCTCTGGGTGAAAACGGGTTTTCCTCATCTCAGTCCTAAATGGCCTACCCCTTATTCTTAAATAATTAATTGCCAGTAAATTCTCCGAGGCTCTCACAGCTGCCCCCAACATCTGCACTATTGAGGCCTCTCCCCCCCATCTCAGCACTGAGGATCTCGCCTCTTTATTTAATATCACTTGCTCTTCCATCCTGGATTCTATCGCTCCCCTTAAAATGAAAAAGCCTAAGCCCAAAGGTCGGCCGTGGCTCAATGACACCACCAAAGCCCTAAGAAGGGAGTGCAGAAAATCAGAAAGGAGATGGAAATGTGACAAGCTTCAAATTTCCTTCGAAATTCTGAGAAACAATCTTCTCAAATACCAGGAAGCAGTAAAGTCTGCTAGAGCACAATACTTCTCCGACCTTATTTCCAAAAACTCTCATAACTCCAAGGTCCTATTTAGAACAATTACCTCTGTCATATGTCCCGCCCCCAGTACCAGCTTAGTTGGGTCCCCTGCTAAGTGCGAAGAATTCGCTAAATTTTTCACCAACAAAGTTGAGAATATTAGAATGAACATTTCCCCTCCCACCCGTGACCTAGC
The DNA here is from genome assembly GCF_053455715.1 of Rhinoraja longicauda. NCBI lineage: Eukaryota > Metazoa > Chordata > Chondrichthyes > Rajiformes > Arhynchobatidae > Rhinoraja > Rhinoraja longicauda. The sequence goes on from NC_135974.1 coordinate 35,978,913, forward strand.
TGTCTCACTAGTCTGTTCATCTAAATTGGACTGCTTCCAACCCGTCACTCTATCCTCCCTTGCAAAGCTTATCTCCGCTATGAAACCTGCAACCTGCCCCCTTGATCCTGCCCCCACTGCCCTTCTGAAGGATGTCATTGCAATAGCTGGTCCCAGCATCCTCTCTATTATCAACAGTTCTCTGGCCACTGGCACTGTTCCAACCAGTTTCAAGCACGCAGTGGTCCAGCCCCTACTGAAAAAACCTAACCTAGACCCCACCTTGCCTAGCAACTACAGACCCATTTCCAAACTGCCATTCCTGTCAAAAGTCCTTGAAAAGGCAATCCTTAACCAATTAGTGCCCTACCTACACCAAAACACCATCCTGGAAAGTTTCCAGTCAGGTTTCAGAGCCCACCACAGCACAGAGTCTGCCTTGTTGAAGGTACACAACGACCTGCTTCTCGCCATCGACACCGGCGACTGTGCAATCCTGCTCCTTCTCGACCTCAGCGCAGCATTCGATACAGTGGACCACACCATCCTTATTGACCGTCTCCGGTACGCGGTTGGCATTGATGGCACTGCCCTGAGCTGGTTCGCTTCGTACCTCAAAGATAGGAGTTTCGCCATCAACATAGGCAGTTATTCCTCTGCTCCAGCTAGCCTCTCCTGCGGAGTTCCACAAGGCTCAATCCTAGGCCCCATTCTCTTTTCTCTATACATGCTCCCCCTTGGCCAAATCATTCAAAGGCACGGCATTTCTTTCCACTGCTATGCCGATGACACTCAGCTTTACCTCCCCCTGAAACCCAACAACCAGTCAAATTTAAACAGCCTCTCACACTGCCTTGAGGACATAAAATGTTGGATGGCACAGAACTTCCTCCAATTAAATGAGAGCAAGTCTGAGGTCATCCTATTCGGCCCCCCCGACTCCATCAAATTGATAACAGGCAGTCTTGGAAGCCTATCCTGCCTAGTCAAACCGCATGTCAAAAACCTCGGCATGATATTTGACTCTGCATTAAAATTTGATAAGCAAGTCAACGCTGTGGTAAAAGCCAGCTTCTTCCAACTTCGAACCATAGCTAAAATCAAACCTTTCCTCAAATTCGACGACACAGAAAAAATCATTCACGCTTTCATTTCCTCCCGCCTAGACTACTGCAACTCCCTATACACTGGGATCAGCCAATCTTCCCTGTCCCGCCTGCAACTGGTCCAAAACGCCGCAGCGAGACTCCTGACGGGTACCCGTAAAAGGGACCACATCACCCCGATTCTGGCCTCTCTCCACTGGCTCCCTGTACAGTACAGAATCAACTTCAAGCTCCTCCTATTCACGTATAAAGCCCTAAATGGACACTCCCCCCCCTACATCAAAAATCTTCTAACCCCCCTCTCTAACTCCAGGTCCCTCAGATCGGCCGACTTGGGGCTATTCACTATCCCACGGTCTAGGCTTAAACTCAGGGGTGACCGCGCTTTTGCGGTTGCAGCTCCTAGACTGTGGAACAGCATCCCTCTCCCGATCAGAACTGCCCCCTCCATCGACTCCTTTAAGTCCAGGCTCAAAACATATTTCTACTCCCTAGCGTTTGAGGCTCATTGAGGAGGCGCTGTGAACTGTTTGCGTGCTACTGTATGTTTTCATTTTTTTTTCTATTGGAACCTAATCAAATGTACAGCACTTTGGTCAACGTGGGTTGTTTTTAAATGTGCTATACAAATAAAATTGACTTGACTTGACTTGACTTGACTTAAACTGTGACCCTTGGTTCTGGACTCCCCCAACATCAGGAACATTTTTCCTGCATCTAGCCTGTCCGATCCTTTAAGAATTTTATATGTTTCTATAAGATCCCCTCTCATCCTTCTAAATTTCAGTGAATACAAGCCCAGTCGACCCATTCTTTCATCATATGTCAGTCCCGCCATCCCGGGAACTAACCTGGTGAACCTACGCTGTACGCCCTCAATCGCAAGAATGTCCGTCCAATGAGGAGGCCAAAACTGCACTCAACACTCCAGGTGCAGTCTCCCCAGGGCCCTGTACAACTGCAGTAGGACCTCCTTATTCCTGTACTTATGCATGGCAGGACTCTGCTGTGTGAGATGGACTGGGCTGTAGACAGTGAGAGCAATGTTTTCCCGTGTGACGTTCTGAACCTCCGCCCCAAGAAAGTGATCAAAAGCCAAAGAACCTGGTGGAATTTCTAGGAAATCTGTTTGTGAATCAAAGGCTGGGAGCCGGCTGGCTGCAAGTCTGCCGATGAATCAGCACGGATGCATTTAATAAACACACTTCCACATTGGCATGACACATTCTCAGCCTGCCTTAGTGCACAGCCTGCTTAGTCAACTCACACTTTCATAAAGCAAGCGTTTACTTAACTGATTATTGCATTTTACCAGAGATCCCGACTACGGGCGCTGTCTGTACGGAGTTTGTACATTCTCCCCATCGGTTTACTCCGAGATCTTCGGCTTCCTCCCACACTACAAAGACGTTCAGGTTTGTAGGGTTAATTGGCTTGGTATAAGTGTAAAATTGTACCTAGCGTGTGTAGGTTAGTGTGGGGATGGATCGCTGGTCGGTGCGGACTCGGTGGGCCCAAGGGCCTGTTTCTACTCTGTATCTCTAAACTAAAAATAAAAGTTGTAATTTAGAGATACACCCTGGAAACTGCCCACGCCGACCATCGATCACCTGTTCACATTAGTTCGATGGGGTGGGGGCTGCTTTACATCATCGTCCCCCACCCTGGGGAGTTCTACGGAACTGGCAAAACTTGCAGCAAAGCCTCAACTATGGTATCTGAAGCACCAATTGCTGCTTTTGATTGTTGTAGTTGACATACGAAAGAAGATTAGTTCTGTTCTCCCACTTTCTCATCCACTCCCTGCACATTCAGGGGCAATTTACAGCGGGCAATTAACCTACAAACACGCATCTTTAGGATGTGGGAGGAAACTGGAGCACCTGGAGCAAGCCCGCGTGGTTACAAGGAGAACGGGAAAACTCCACACAGACAGCACCCAAGGTCAGGATCAAACAAGGTCTTGAAGACAGCCAATCAAATTCAAGAACCAATAGTGATTTTATTACAATAGACAATAGGTGCAGGAGGAGGCCATTCGGCCCTTCGAGCCAGCACCGCCATTCAATGTGATCATGGCTGATCATTCTCAATCAGTACCCCGTTCCTGCCTTCTCCCCATACCCCTTGACTCCGCTATCCTTAAGAGCTCTATCTAGCTCTCTCTTGAATGCATTCAGAGAATTGGCCTCCACTGCCTTCTGAGGCAGAGAATTCCACAGATTTACAACTCTCTGACTGAAAAAGTTTTTCCTCATCTCAGTTCTAAATGGCCTACCCCTTATTCTTAAACTGTGGCCCCTGGTTCTGGACTCCCCCAACATAGGGAACATGTTTCCTGCCTCTAACGTGTCCAACCCCTTAATAATCTTATACGTTTCGATAAGATCTCCTCTCATCCTTCTAAATTCCAGTGTATACAAGCCTAGTCGCTCCAGTCTTTCAACATATGATAGTCCCGCCATTCCGGGAATTAACCTAGTAAACCTACGCTGCACGCCCTCAATAGCAAGAATATCCTTCCTCAAATTTGGAGACCAAAACTGCACACAGTACTCCAGGTGCGGTCTCACTAGGGCCCTGTACAACTGCAGAAGGACCTCTTTGCTCCTGTACTCAACTCCTCTTGTTATGAAGGCCAAGATAGTGCATCAAGATAGTGAAACTCTGTTTTGCAGACAGATCAGCACGATTATTGCCACACACCAGTACAATCCCTGAGAAGTATAGAAACAGCCCCGAGTCCCACAGAGTAATAGACAGCAGAAGGAAACGGTAAAGATGCCTGGTAATCACGACGATCAATGTGGCCAAATCTTCAACAAGTAGTCATTGTGTTTGAACAACTCAATGTTTGGCTGCAAGGGCGTTCAGAATCTGGTGACAGGACACTTCTGGTGAGTTAGTCATCCCAGTGAAACAACGCCCACAACAGGTCCCGGAGCTGTGAACGCACAGCGACACATTTGTGGTGGCATCAGGCTCAGGGTTAGCTGGGTCTAGGTGGCTGGTGGTGATATCCACTTCATGTTTATTCTTTCACTGGCAGCCTCGGTGGTTTTTACAGCCAGTTCTTTCCTAGTAACTGCCGTGATCACACCTACAGCCGTCGTCTGTCTCATGTCACGTCGTCTGTCTCATGTCACGGACAGCAAAGCAACCAGGAGGTGTGACCAGTGTGACAATCAAGTGCAAGAGCAAAGCCAGCAGTCATCTGACCAGAGATAGACACAAAAAGCTGGAGTAACTCAGCAGGACAGGCAGCATCTCTGGAGAGAAGGAAGTCTGAAGAAGGGTCTCGACCCGAAACGTCACCCATTCCTTCTCTCCAGAGATGCTGCCTGACCCGCTGAGTTACTCCAGCACTCTGTGTCCATCTTCGGTTTAAACCAGCATCTGCAGTTCCTTCCTGCACATTAATCTGACCAGGGTGTTTCAAGATAATGGCCTGTGCATTCCTTGTACACCACCCACCCTTCCCCTCCCCTCCCCAACCATCCTTCACGCCAATTATGTTCACACTCTCGGCTGCCTTGTGATTACTTCCCAACAAGGATTCAAAGCTTGGAATCTGCATGAAGTATCATTATCAACAGCTTGCAAAGGCAGATTCTTCAACATAATAGAAACCAATCATTATCTTATGTATACATCTAATGTGTTTACTAATCATGTTTAGCTAATGGACAACACAAGTGAAGGAACTAGAACATTAGTTCAGACTTGGAGCTCAGTTCTGTTTCAAGTTAAAGTGTCCCTAACACTAGGGCGATTGATGGAGAAAGTTTGATAATAAATATAACTTAATTTGTAATTGTTCTGCATAGTAGTACCTTTCCATCTACATTACAACAAGCCAGTTAGAAACTCAATATTCTGCTCACTTTATATGCTGTTTGGTATAACACTATGTATTTGTACTGTTTGTAGTATTTCATACCATCATTACAAATATAGCGATCGATTAAAAGATACATCATGAAAACAGGCCATAGACACAAGAAACTGGAGTAACTGGAGTGGGTCAGGCAGCGTCTCTGGAGAGAAGGAATGGGGGACATTTCGGGTCGAGACCCTTCGGCCCACAGAGGCCATGCTGGCCATTGATCACCTGTTCACACTAGTTCTATGTTATCTCACTTTCTCATCCACTCCCAACACATTAGGGGCAATTTAAAGGGCAATTAACCTTGAAACGCGTACGTCTTTGAGTAACACACATCAATAATAGGCTCACTCACAATGGAATGGTCAACACGTTGCGTTAAATAGCACTGTCTAAATGAGACATTAACAATATGCAGGGAGGAACTGCAGATGCTGGTTTCCACTGAAGATAGCTGCAAAGTGCTGGAGTAACTCAGTGGGTCAGGCAACATCTCTGGAGAACATGGATAGGTGGCGTTTCGAGTCAGAACTTCCTCAGACTGACATTGACAACATTATGAGCGCAACACATGAGACATTACACACTGCACATTGTACACAAAATCATGAGGAATAGATTGGGTAGATGCACAGAGTCTCTTGCCCAGAGTAGGGGAATCGAGGACCAGAAGACATAGGCTTAAGGTGAAGAGGGGGGGGAGATTTAATAAGAATCTGAGGGGTAACTTTTTCCACGCAAAGGGTGGTGGGTGTATGGAACAAGCTGCCGGAGGAGGTAGTTGAGGCTGGGACTATCCCAACGTTTAAGAAACATTTAGACAGATACATGGATAGGACAGGTTTAGAGGGATGTGGGCCAAACGCAGGCAGGTGGGACTAGTGTAGGCGGGGCATGTTGGTCGGTGTGGGCAGGTGGGACTAGTGTAGATGGGGCATGTTGGTCGGTGTGGGCCGGTGGCACTAGTGTAGATGGGACATGTTGGTCGGTGTGGGCAGGTGGCACTAATGTAGATGGGGGCATGTTGGTCGGTGTGGGCAGGTGGGACTAGTGTACATGGGACATGTTGGTCGGTGTGGGCAGGTGGGACTAGTGTAGATGGAACATGTTGGTCGGTGTGGGCAGGTGACACTAATGTAGATGGGGCATGTTGGTCGGTGTGGGCAGGTGGGACTAGTGTACATGGGACATGTTGGTCGGTGTGGGCAGGTGGGACTAGTGTAGACGGGGCATGTTGGTCGGTGTGGGCAGGTGGGACTAGTGTACATGGGACATGTTGGTCGGTGTGGGCAGGTGGGCCAAAGGGCCTGTTTCCACACTGTATCACTCTATGACTAGCTGAAGCAGGGGAAAGGTTTCTGTGCACTATTAGTACGCTGCATTTCCCTCCTGTTTAAATACTAATGCCACACAAGGACCACATTTGACCACATTTCCCCACGCCTCTGTGGGGAAAGTAGGTTACCTGATAAAAATGCCAATTTCTTCTAAGGTTTCTGAAATTAAAGATAAAGCAGGAACAAATTCATGTTATTCGCCATGGCAGTGTTTACATTAGACTGCACATCAATGAACTGATTCACGTCCTAAACATCAGGACTATTCTGACGCATCCTAGACCCGATGGTTCGAGAGGAAATCCAATTTAATGCACCCTCTCTTTAAAACTCGGAAATGGAAAGTCTGACTTTGAGAAGCAACCAATGTGCCAGACAGCAACATGAAAGAGCTTTGTCAAAGTGAGAGGTTGCACAGATGCTCCGACCATGAATCGAGGAAGAGATGGTGGCGACTCTTTCTTTTCACAACGCTCTGACTCCCCTCACACACACTGGACAAGGTATTAAATTCCCCAAATGAATCAGCAAAATGCTCCCAGCACCGAGCTCCACAGTGACTAATCACGCACACGCGCTGGCAAGTGGTTGCAGATTCAGAAAGGAAACGTCAGTATATTTTACTGGACTTAATAAAAACAAAAGTGATGAATCCTTTGACATGGTTTGACTTTGTTTTGGAGGCAACATGCGATCTCTCTCCGAGCCATTTCCGGCAGATTGCAGTGGGAGCAAGTACCCCTGTCCACCGTGAGTGGAGGTTCCCCCCTTCAACACTATACCACCCGCCAGCAGGTGACAGTAACGTAGGTGGTATCGTAGACACGATGTCAGACTCCATGACCAGCTGAAGCAGGGGAAAGGTTACTGTGCACTATTAGTCAGCTGCATTTCCCTCCTGTTTAAATACTCGAGACGCAGACAGTTGTCAAGAATTGATCAGCTGGGCATTTGGGTCGGCATGGGGTTACTGATTGAGAATGATCAGCCATGATCACATTGAATGGCAGTATTGGTTCGAAGGGCCAAATGGCCTCCTCCTGCACCTATTGTCTATGGACAAGTTGGGCTGAAGGGCCATTTCTGTGCTGGCTGAATCTTTGACTGTGTCCAGCTAGGAAGAGAATTAAGGTCAACATATGCAGGTCAGGGAAACACATGGATTGAAGTGTAGAGGACCGTTGTTAAAAATAGATGCAGGGTAATTTGGACAGTCATCCAGTGTCATACACTGAAGTTACCACAGACTGAAAGACGAAGCTCAACACAAACCAAGATTCAGAAATACATTTAACAGTAGATTTATAAAAGCCAACGTCAAACCCAGGACAGGTCAGTCAGAGAGAGGGTTTCTCACCTGTAGCGTACCTGACCTGCTGAAAATTCTTTAACTTAATGCAAAAGCTAACAAATCAAATTGCCATATTTCTGTCACAGGGTATTTATTTCAGCGCAAGGATTCCAACCTCCCTTCCATCGACTCCATCTACACTTCACGCTGCCTCGGCAAGGCCAGCAGCCCAGACCATCACACAAACCAACCTCCCTTCCATCGACTCCATCTACACCTCACGCTGCCTCGGCAAGGCCAGCAGCATAATCAAGGACCAGTCTCACCCCGGTCACTCCCTCTTCTCCCATCAGACAAGAGTTACAGAAGTGTGGAAATACACACCAGATTCAGGGACAGTTTCTTCCCAGCTGTTTTCAGGCAACTGAACCGTCCTCTCACCAACTAGAGAGCCGTCCCGACCTCCCATCAACTTCTTTGGAGACCGTTGAACTATCTTTAATCGGACCTTACCTTGCATTAAACGTTATTCCCTTTCTCCTGTATCTGCACACTGTGGACGGCTCAATTGTAATCATGTATCGTCTTACCGCTGATTGGATAGCAAGCAACAAAAAGCTTTTCTCTGTACCTCGTAACAAGGGACAATAAACTAATCTAAGAGGTTGGGGTGGGATTGATGCAATTAATATAAAAGCAGGGAATGAGGATTCCCAAGTGGTAAAACAGTGTGGTCTCGGCAGCTCTGACCCAGGGCATTCACTTGACAGGATGGTGCCAATGGCTTCTTGCAACATCAAGTACATGGCAAGAACAAATAATCACTTGCCGCGATGATTGGGGGCAGGAGACCACAGAACGGAAAGTTGTGATCAGTGCTACACTCACCAAACTCACTTGCTGTTCAGACGCTGGGCCTGGCAGAGAAATGTGATGATATGAAAACTAAAGTGGACAAACACTTCACTTCATAAAGCTCCAAACTCAGATGGCGGCTGTCACTTAATCAATCCATCAGCCATCATGTCTGAAGAAGGGTCTCGACCCAAAACGTCACCCAATCCTTCTCTCCAGAGATGCTGCCTGACCCGCTGAGTTACTCCAGCACTCTGTGAAACGTCACCCATCCATGTTCTCCACAGATGCTGCCTGACCCGCTGAGTTACTCCAGCACTCTGTGAAACGTCACCCATCCATGTTCTCCACAGATGCTGCCTGACCCGCTGAGTTACTCCAGCACTCTGTGTCTGTCTTCAGTATAAAGCATGCACCTCCATCTTCTGCCTCGGGATTATCTTTCATCCATTTGTTCCACGCACCTTTCCATGTCTCTCGTTTCCCTCTCCCCTGACTCTCAGTCTGAAGAAGGGTCTTAACCCAAAACATCACCTGTTCCTTCTTTCCAGAGATGCTGCCTGACTCTCCAGGTTTTCAAGAGAGAGTTAGATTTATCTCTTAGGGCTAAAGGAATCAAGGGATTATGGGGAGAAAGCATGAACGGGGCACTGATTTTAGATGATCAGCCATGATCATGTTGAATGGCGGTGCTGGCTCGAAGGGCTGAATGGCCTCCTGTCTATGTTTACTCCAGCATTGTGTGCGTATGAAACAGCATCTGTAGTTGTTCCCTATACATTTTAACTGCAGTTCTTTGTTTCAACATCTTGATAAATACATTTTTTTTGCTATTAAAAATCTAAATAAAAGCAATAGAAGATTTTTCAGTGTTTACATTAAAATGCGTGGTAGAAGGCGATGTGGTGGGGAGTGATTCTCCTGGACATGTCCATGCCCTGGGAGAGGAGAGGAGAGGAAGCACTGTGATGAATGGATTCGTTTTTAATCTGTTCTAATATTTGAAGATTAGTCACTTTTGTTTAAACATGACTGGCAAGGCTGAGAGTTTTTGTTTTGCAGGGGATGAAATAAATATAAGCAGTGCGCTTGAAACTCATGCAGGAAGTGGGTGATTAAACAGTCAGACTGCTTGTGTGCTTAGAGGCAATTAGATGCATCAGGAGCAAGTGACTAATTCACTGGAGAAAGACAGCCCGGCCAAACTGATTCCCATTCACCACAAAGAATTAGGAGGAGAAAAGGAACCCGCGATACTGCGTTTAGAACAGTTTGCCGCATCTATCAGCACCATGCAAGTCCATCCCTGGTCCTAACGCTGATCGACACAAGATAGTTTCAACCAGGCAAGCATGCCAATAAATCTGGCAGCTTGTCACAGAGTCTTAGAGTCAGAGTGATACAGTGTGGAAACAGGCCCTTCTGCCCAACTTGCCCACACCGGCCAACATGTCCCAGCTACACTAGTCCCACCTGCCTGCTTGGTCCATATCCCTCCAAACTTGTCCTATCCATCCATGTACCTAACCGTTTCTTAAATGACGGGATAGTCCCTGCCTCAACTACCTCCTCTGGCAGCTTGTTCCAGACACCCACCAATACGTTTCCAATCTGCATGATAGTTTAGCTTTGTTTCGAGATGCAGCATGGAAACAGGCCCTTCGGCCCATCCAGTCCATGCCGGCCATCGATCACCTGTCCGCACTAGTTCTATGTTATCTCACTTTCTCGTCTACTCCATAAACTCTACGGGCAATTAACCAACAAGCCCGCACATCTTCGGGACGTGGGAGGAAACCGGAGCACCCGGAGAAAGCCCACGCAGTCACAGGCAGAAGGTGCTAACTCCGCACAGATAGAACCGAGGTCAGGATCAAACCCGGGTCTCGGACGCTGCCAGGCAGCAGCTCTACCCGCTGCGTCGCTGTGCTACCTTGCGTGTGCTGTTTGCAGCTGGATCAGAAGGTGATTACATTGCTGGCAACTACTTTCGACTGAGATACTTCCCATTCATTGTAAAGTCTTGCTCATCGCTGATAGAATTCTGCCCAACTTTATCATGTTTGATTAAATTAAAATTCTGCATATTCTGGTTTTGTAACGGCTTTACGTACATCACTCAATCCCAATGGCAAAAATAAATTCTTGATTAGTTCGGGCGTCAGAGGTTATGGGGAGAAGGCAGGGGAATGGGGCTAGGAGGGAGAGATAGATCAGCCACGATTGAATGGCGGAGTAGACTTGATGGGCCAAATGGACTCATTCTAGTCCTACCACTGATGACCTTATGTCCACTTCCTGACTGAATCGTTTTATTTCAGACCACACTGGTCTAGGACGTGTCAGGCTCAGAGGGTTCTGGTGTTCCATGAAGTCTCCACTTCCAGGCAGCCAGGGTTAGTGGGGAAACAGCCCACAGTGCGGTGTGTCATAGAAACATAGAAAATAGGTGCAGGAGGAGGCCATTCGGCCCTTCGAGCCTGCACTGCCATTCAATATGATCATGGCTAATCATCCAACTCAGTATCCCGTACCTGCCTTCTCTCCATACCCCCTGATCCCTTTAGCCACAAGGGCCACATCTAACTCCCTCTTAAATACAGCCAATGAACTGGCCTCAACTACCTTCCGTGGCAGAGAATTCCACAGACTCACCACTCTCTGTGTGAAAAAAAAGTTCTCATCTCGGTCCTAAAAGACTTCCCCCTTATCCTTAAACTGTGACCCCTTGTTCTGGATTTCCCCAACATCGGGAACAATCTTCCTGCATCTAGCCTGTCCAACCCCTTAAGAATTTTATGTTTCTATAAGATCCCTCCTCAATCTTCTAAATTCCAGCGAGTACAAGCCGAGTCTATCCAGTCTTTCTTCAAATGAAAGTCCTGCCATCCCAGGAATCAATCTGGTGAACCTTCTCTGTACTCCCTCTATGGCAAGAATGTCTTTCCTCAGATTAGGAGACCAAAACTACGCAATACTCCAGGTGTGTCTCGCCAATGCCCTGTACAACTGCAGCAGAACCTCCCTGCTCCTATACTCAAATCCCCTCGCTATGAATGCCAACATACCATTCACTGATGCCAAGCCCACCACGTTTAGAGACCGCCACTACGTACAGCTTTCATTGCAGCCCCAGGGGGATACAGAATACAGAATACAGAATACAGAGCCTTTATTTGTCATTCAGTACCGAGGTACCGAACGAAATTACGTTACCAGCAGTCACACAAAAAAAGAAACACAAGACACATAACCCCAACACAAACACCATCACAGTGACTCCAAACACCCCCTCACTGTGATGGAGGCAACAAAACTTCCGCTCTCTTCCCCACGCCCAAGTCCCCGCGGCCGAGCCACACCGGGCTCGGTGTGATTGGCTGAGAACACCACTACGGCAGCCGAGACAACGCATTCACTCCGCTCACCTGCCCTGCTGCCTTCCTGCATCGCCCGCGGGTCCTGTACACTGTATCCACTGGACCCTGACAGAGGTCCAACACCAGACACAGCAAAACCGCAACGCTGCCAGGACCAGCAACACAAGGTGCACCTCCGTCAGCCACAGCCCAAAGCTGGTCCCGACCCGAAACGTCACCTATCCGTGTTCTCCACAGATGCTGCTTGACCCGCTGAGTTACTCCAGCACTCTGTGCTTTGCTCAAGACACCAGCACCTGCAGTTCCTCGTATCTCCGGCACTCACTCAGATTCAGCCAGAATAAGGGAACGCTGAGAGGCGGCAGGGGAGAACCTATCAGCTGCATGAACTGCGTTGTTAAAAATAGCCCCAAACTAGGATGTAACGACTTCAATATTTTGCAAAACTGTTGTTCTCTGAGACACAGAAGATCTTCCAACGAGACCATTCAGTGCAGCCACCTAGTGGCTCCATGTGAAACAGCAACGACAAGAGGCAGCACACGACAAAGAACTGGAGTAACTCAGCGGGTCAGGCAGCATCTGTGGAGAACATGGATAGGTGACGTTTCACAGAGTGCTGGAGTAACTCAGCGGGTCAGGCAGCATCTGTGGAGAACATGGATCTCTGGAGAACAGTGGGACTGGCAGCATCTCAAGAGAGAAGGAATGGGTGACGTTTCGGGGCAAGATCGTTCTTCAGACTGAAGGAGGATCCCATCCTAAAACATCATCTATTCATGTTCTGCAGAGATGCTGCTCAGTTACTCCAGCACTTTGCCTCTTTTGTGTAAACGAGCATCTGCAGTTTCCACACTCAATGCCACCAGTTGATGACAGTGGATGTTTTTTTAAATCTCTCCATCAATTCTCCATTAACCAGACCCACTCAACTTGCAAACTACTCCACAAGACACACAGATGATATTTACTTCAGATAGACACAAAGTGCGGGAGTAACTCAGTGGGACAGGCAGCATCTCTGGATAGAAGGAATGGGTGATGTTTAGGGTCGAGACCCTTCTTCAGACCCGCCTCGACCCGAAAAGTCACCCATTCCTTCTATCCAGAGATGCTGCCTGACCCGCTGAGTTACTCCAGCATTGTTTGTCTATCTTCCTTTGTTAACCAGCATCTGCAGTTCCTTCCTACATACCTGATATTTTGTTTAGTTTAGATACAGTGCAGAAACAGGCCCTTCGGCCCACCAGGTCCGTGCCGAACAGCAATCCCCGCACATTAACACTATCCTACACACACTAGGGACAATTGTACGGAAGCCAATTAACCTACAGGTTTCTGCACGTCTTTGGAGAGTGGGTGAAAACCAGAGCTCCGGGGGAAACCCACGCAGGTCACAATAGACAATAGACACAGGAGGAGGCCATTCGGCCCTTCGAGCCAGCACCACCATTCAATGCGATCATGGCTGAACATTCTCAATCAGTACCCCGTTCCTGCCTTCTCCCCATACCCCCTGACTCCACTATCCTTAAGAGCTCTATCTAGCTCTCTCTTGAATGCATTCAGAGAATTGGCCTCCACTGCCTTCTGAGGCAGAGAATTCCACAGATTCACAACTCTCTGACTGAAAAAGTTTTTCCTCGTCTCCGTTCTAAATGGCCTACCCCTTATTCTTAAACTGTGGCCCCTTGTTCTGGACTCTCCCAACATTGGGAACATGTTTCCTGCCTCAAACGTGTCCAACCCCTTAATAATCTTATACGTTTCGATAAGATCTCCTCTTAGTGACTAATGCACTAGAACACCCAGATCTCGTTGTACGTCCCCTGTTCTTAACTTGACACCATTCAGATAATACTCTGCCTTCCTATTCTCACCACCAAAGTGGATAACCTCACACTTATCCACATTAAACTGCATCTGCCATGCATCCGCCCACTCACACAACCTGTCCAAGTCACGGGGAGAACGTACAAACACTGCACAGACAGCACCGGTGGTCAGGATGGAAGCCGGGTCTCTGGAGCCGTGAGACAGCAACTCTACCGCTGCGCCACACTTCAATGCCACCATGTGCTCAAGCTGCGAAAGCTTAAAGAGGGAAGGTTGGGGCAAACGTGAAGCCAAGACCCTGGGCTGACCTGCGGGAGGTGATGGCTCGAGGCGACCGTGCAGTGGGGCAGCATCGTTACTCCCCACTCCTGCATCGTTGCAAGATTCCACTTCCACCTGCAGCCGAATGAGAAGCTATTTGCAGCTTCACTGCCGTTAATTTTAGCCTCTTGACTTCCTGAATCTGAATTTAACCCCTTCACTGCATCCTTGCTACTGCAAGAAAAGTTTTCAAAGTTGCAATTTTTTTCGCTGGTGTTAATGTAATGAGTGATACAGCTTGGAAACAGGCCCTTCAGCCCAACCTGCCCATGCAGACCAAGCTGCCCCATCTACGCTAGCCCCACCTGCCCGCGCGCTTGGCCCATATCCCTCTAAACCCTGCCCATCCATGTACCTGTCCACGACCTTTAAATGGTGTTATTGTATCTGCCTGAACGTCCTCCTCTGGCAGCTCGTTCCATGTACCCACCACACTCTGTGTGAAAACGTTGCCCCTGAGGTTCCTATTAAATCCTTACCCCCCTTCACCTTAAACCTATGTCCTCAGGATCTCGATTACCCTGCTCTGGGCAAGAGACTCGATGCATTCACTCCATCTATTCCACCTCATGGTCTTATACACGTCTACAGGATTAGCCCTCAGCCTCCTGCACTGCAGGGAATAACATCCGAGCAAGAGAGAGAGAAAGAGAGAGAGAGAGAGAGAAAGAGAGAGAAAGAGAGAGAAAGAGAAAGAGAGAGAAAGAGAGAGAGAGAGAGAGAGAGAGAGAGAGAGAGAGAGAGAGAGAGAGAGAGAGAGAGAGAGAGAGAGAGAGAGAGAGAGAGAGAGAGAGAGAGAGAGAGAGAGAGAACGAGAGAGAGAACGAGAGAGAGAACGAGAGAGAGAACGAGAGAGAGAACGAGAGAGAGAACGAGAGAGAGAACGAGAGAACGAGAGAGAGAACGAGAGAGAGAACGAGAGAGAGAACGAGAGAGAGAACGAGAGAGAGAACGAGAGAGAGAACGAGAGAGAGAACGAGAGAGAGAACGAGAGAGAGAACGAGAGAGAGAACGAGAGAGAGAACGAGATAGAACGAGAGAGAACGAGAGAGAGAACGAGAGAGAACGAGAGAGAACGAGAGAGAACGAGAGAGAGAACGAGAGAGAGAACGAGAGAGAGAACGAGAGAGAGAACGAGAGAGAGAACGAGAGAGAGAACGAGAGAGAGAACGAGAGAGAGAACGAGAGAGAGAACGAGAGAGAGAACGAGAGAGAGATCGAGAGAGAGATCGAGAGAGAGAACGAGAGAGAGAACGAGAGAGAACGAGAGAGAGAACGAGAGAGAGAACGAGAGAGAGATAAAGAAAAAGGAGGGATTCTGCCATCTGCAGGAATGAATACGTTCATTAAGTCAGGAGTCCATAACCTGTGTTAATAGCAGTACATTGGTTAAAGTCTCAGCACAAGACTGCGAGCACAGTTGCGATCAGTAACATTGATATTTGGGGATTGAGCTGCTGGTCTCTGGGTTATCAGTGCACCCACACACACACACACACACACACACACACACACACACACACACACACACACAGAGGGCAGGCGCTCAGAGCCAAGCGAGCTGGCCGGGATTTGCAGAAGTGATTTTGATGATTCGGCAGGCCGATGAGAGGATTCAGCAACTAATTCAAAGCGTGGCGCGTCGCGTAAAGCTGGGAGCAGCAGAGGAACAGAGTGCAAACACTGAATGTCCGGTGTCTGATTGTCGTGTTGGGCACTGACCAACACAGGGGCAGCGTTTACATTCATGACTGTGATTCTTACCCATCCTTTGCTTTACTTGTCCTGCTGGGTTGCTCCATCATTTTGTGTCTATCTTCAGCAAAGGACACAGAGTGCTGGAGTGAAGGGATTAAAAGTACCATAAGCAAATTTGCAGATGATACAAAGCTAGGTGGCAGTGTGAACTGTGAGGAAGATGCTACGAGGTTGCAGGGTGACTTGGACAGGTTGTGTGAGTGGGCGGATGCATGGCAGATGCAGTTTAATGTGGATAAGTGTGAGGTTATCCACTTTGGTGGTAAGAATAGGAAGGCAGAGTATTATCTGAATGGTGTCAAGTTAGGAACAGGGGACGTACAACGAGATCTGGGTGTCCTAGTGCATCAGTCACTGAAAGGAAGCATGCAGGTACAGCAGGCAGTGAAGAAAGCCAATGGAATGTTGGCCTTCATAACAAGAGGAGTCGAGTATAGGAGCAAAGAGGTCCTTCTGCAGTTGTACAGGGCCCTAGTGAGACCGCACCTGGACTACTGTGTGCAGTTTTGGTCTCCAAATTTGAGAAAGGATATTCTTGCTATTGAGGGCGTGCAGCGTAAGTTTACTAGGTTAATTCCCGGAATGGCGGGACTATCATATGTTGAAAGACTGGAGCGACTAGGCTTGTATACACTGGAATTTAGAAGGATGAGAGGAGATCTTATCGAAACGTATAAGATTATTAAGGGGTTGGACACGTTAGAGGCAGGAAACATGTTCCCAATGTTGGGGGAGTCCAGAACAAGGGGCCACAGTTTAAGAATAAGGGGTAGGCCATTTAGAACTGAGATGAGGAAAAACGTTTTCAGTCAGAGAGTTGTGAATCTGTGGAATTCTCTGCCTCAGAAGGCAGTGGAGGCCAATTCTCTGAATGCATTCAAGAGAGAGCTAGATAGAGCTCTTAAGGATAGCGGAGTCGGGGGGTATGGGGAGAAGGCAGGAACGGGGTACTGATTGAGAATGATCAGCCATGATCACATTGAATGGCGGTGCTGGCTCGAAGGGCCGAATGGCCTCCTCCTGCACCTATAGTCTATTGTCTATTGTCAGCAGGTCCATCAGCATCTCTGGAGAACACGGATAGGTGACATTTCAGGTCTCGACCGTTCTACAGACTCCAGAGATGCAGCCTGTCCTGCCGAGTTACTCCGGCACTTTGTGTCCTTTTTGTGCATTAACCAGCACCTGCAGTTCCTTGTTTCTACAAACCATACACTAGAAACAGATTAATAACATCCCAGAGACTGGTGTTTCTGGCTGTTGATGAAGCACTGAACAGTACTGGGCGTTGCAAGAGGCAATCGCGGTCTCTCCCCTTCAGTCATGAAGCCCAAGGACACAAATGTGTGTCCAAGCAGCCACAGATTCAAAAACCCAGTAGTCATCCCAGGTCCTGAACTGCAGGATGGTGAACAAGTCTTGAGATGGGTCAATGATTCTGTCAGCAGTGGTACAGCTGGTTGAGTTACTGCCTCCCAGCGCCAGAGACACACCCGGGCTCAATCCTCAACCCGTGTGCTGGCTGCGTGGAGTCTGCACGTTCCCCTGATGACCAAGCCAGGGGTGAAAAGAGAAAAGGCTGTGAGAGGAGGAGAGAGGAGACACAAAATGTGAAGCGGAAGAAGAGGTACAGGCAGGAGGGGGGGCCGGGGGCGAAGGAGAAATGGGGGTACATCCAAATGCAGCACAGGGAAGAGAGCGGGGGACAATGGGGGTGTTGTGTTGACGTGCCGGTTGGCAATTTAACTAAAATTAGATAGCTCAATGTTGGGTTGTAGCAAAATATGAGGTGCTGTTCCACCAGTTTGCACATGGCCTCAATCTGGCAATGGGGGAGGCCCAGGACAGAAAGGTCAGGGTGGGAATGGGAGGGGGGGTTGAGATGGTGGACAACCAGGAGATCCAGCAGGCCTTGGCGGACTGAGAGCTAGTGTTTGGTGAAACGGTCGTCGAGTCTACGCTCGATCTCGCCAATGTCCAGGAGGTTTTATGCCAGTGAGCGACGTGCCAAGGTTTAATGCCAACGTGAGTTTGACCATCTCCATCGCCCCACACCCTTCTGGAAACAAGCCCACAAAAACTATTCCCTATTCTGTAGCACTTGCCAATATTACCATGAGTGTACCCAAAGAGTTCATTAGTGAACTTTCATGGAACCTTTGCCTGGTGCTTCAAGTTTTGAAACAAAACAAAGGTCTAATTTCCAAGCTTCTGGGCTTCATTGTTTAAACATTAAATGGAAATTCTCGTCGGAGTCACCAGAACATTTCTGCACTTGGACGGTTCTGTTCCCGAAATCCGCAACACTGTAGAAATATTAGACAATCTGATGACTTAATTCCCGATCTGTTCTTGCCTGTACTACCCAAGCAGTGACTGTGGGAGGGGCGAGAGCCTCGGCTCGATTTAATCACAGCGCACTCTCTCCGTTTACAAGATGGGACTAATACGAAACGTCCTTATTAAATGTTTCCATTACACACGCACTAACCTACTGTTTTACAGACACCATTACAGTATGTCAAATCAAATGGGGTCGATAACGAGATAGGGTAGACAGTCAGAACCTTTCTCCCGGGGTGGAAGGTTAAAGGCTGGTGGGCACAGATTTAAGCCAAAAGTGGCAACATTCAAAGGAGCTGAGCGGGGCAAGTTTAAAAATATATATGTAGGGAGTGGTGGGTGCCTGGAACATGCTACCGGGGGGGGGGGGGGGGGGGGGTGGAGGTAGAAACAATGGCAGAGTTTAAGAGACTCTTGGATGGGCACATGGATATGCAGGGAATGGAGGGATTTGGATCATGTGCGGGCAGAGATGAGTTTAACGTGGCATCATGTACAGCACAGATGGAGGGGCCGATGGGCCTGCTCATGTGCTGCACTGTTGTCAGCTCTTTGTTTTTAGATACTCACACACACATATATATATAAACATACACACATATATACACACACACATATACACACACAAACATATATATATTCTCAATCTGAAAAGTCATATATATATATATACACCAATACACACACATATATATATATATATACACACACACACACATATATACACACACATATATATATATACACACACATATATATATATATATATATACACACACACACATATATATATATACACACATACATATACACACATATACACACACACACATATACACACAGACATATACATATATATATATACACACACACACATTTATCCACTAAGTGCTAGAGTAACTCAGCAGGTCAGGCAACATCTCAGGAGAGAAGGAATGGTTTCGGGTCGAGACCCTTCTTCAGACTGTGTGTGTGTGTGTGTACACGTGTTTATATATTTCATCCCGAGATGCTGCCTGACCTGCTGAGTTACTCCAGCACTTTGTGAATAAAAACCTTCGATTTGTACCAGCATCTGCAGTTATTTCCCTGCACTGCATGTATACACATACACACAGTATGGGAGACAGACAGCATCTCTGGCGAGAAGGAACGGGTGATGTTTCGGGTCGAGGTAGGTGTGTGCGTGCGTGTGCGTGTGCGTGTGCGCGTGCGTGCGTGCGTGTGTGTGTGTGTGTGACAAGAGGCAGGAGTTTAAATCCCCCTCATGAAGCAGGGCATCCATGCCAGTTACTGAACACAGCGCTGTGACCAGCTTTGTTAACCAAGGGCAGGGAGCTGGTGAAGCCGGCTTGGAAGGGAGACAAGGACAGATGTGCTTGGGAAATGAGTGTACAACCACGGGCGATCTGCCAATGGGCACCGATCCAAGAGTGCCGCCAGCTTGTATCAATAGCAGATAAGGAAGGCTTCGCCAGGCAAGAGCATCACTTAATGTAGCCTGGCACAGAGCCAGGCAGTGGAGCAAAGTGGCACACTGCTACCAGCATCAAACCCACACAGAGGCAGCATTAGGGTGACCGCATGGCAGCGATTCACTGCGCAGGTGATGGAGGCTGCCTTGCAACCCATTGGCGTTAGTTGTTGGAGCGGCTGGCAGGCAGGGAGTGATGGAAGTGCCTTGGAGAAGGGCAGCAGTCCTTGGACGGAGACCAGGATGCCAGTGCCACACACAGGGCCAGTATTGTTCACCAGGACCCCACATCCCTCTCTGCACATTTGTCATTCAATTAGGTCTGTGTTCACACCAGGCTCTGCAGAAAAGAGCCTTCAATCAGCCACCAATCCTCACCAACACCGCACAGCTCCCACCCCACCTTTGTCTTTCAGCGGGAGATGACTGTTTGCAAATGTTTGGCCCCTCGAGAGGGATACAGGAGCATTTGTCCACGACAACAAATCTCTTTGCTGTTTAGTCGAGGAGTTTTGTCCGTTGGATCTGATCGCTCCAGCCTTTGTGATTGCTTTGTCACATCTTTGCAACGTTTCAAACCCACTCTCGTTAAAAAGGCTCTGGATCATTATGGCTGCACCAAGCTACCTTGAGATGAAGGGTCTCGACCCGAAACGTCACCCATTCCTTCTCTCCCGAGATGCTGCCTGACCTGCTGAGTTACTCCAGCACTCTGTGAAACGTCACCCATCCATGTTCTCCACAGATGCTGCCTGACCCGCTGAGTTACTCCAGCACTTTGTGTCCTTTCATCCACGTCTCTTGCCCGCATCTGGCCAATATCCCTCCAAACCTTTCCTATCCATGCACCTGTGCAAGATGTCTTTGCTATGCTATAGCACCCACCTCCTCCAGCAGCACATTCCATACACTCCACCCTCATGTTGCCCCTCAGGTTCCTATTCCCTCTCTCATCTTAAACCTGTGCCCTCTGGTTTTTGAGCCTTGACCCTGGAAAAGACTCTGTGCATTCACCCTGTTGATTCCCCTCATCACCTTATTCACTGGTGTAAGATTGATTAAAATACAATGATCAGGTGTCCAGTTTCTCTTCCGGCAAAACATGTCAGCTGTTTCAGGTTTTGTTGATTTAAGGTGAATATATTTATTTACATCTGAAAGTGGACCACGTTCCTGATAAATATTGCTCTGGGGCAGCACAGTGGTGCAGCGGGTAGACCTGGGTTCGATGCTGACTTCGGGTGCTGTCTGTATGGAGTTTGCACGTTCTCCCTGTGCTCCGATTACCTCCCACATCCCAAATACGTGCGGGTTAATTGCCCCTCGTGTCTAGGGAGCGGGTGAGAAAGTGGGATAACGTAGAACTCGTGTGAACAGGTGATCGATGGTAGGCGTGGACCCGGGGCCGTTTCCAAGCTGTCTTTCTACAATAAAAGGAGAAATTTCAGAGCAAGTGTCTATTTCTTTGAGTGTCCTCCAGAATGCCTCCACAGTCTGCGACTGTTTAGCAATTGAATTGTCCCATTAGGTTTAATAATAAATGAACATTAGGAACACCAATTACCACTTGCGATGTAGGAGATCAAAGCTCATTGCCGCTTCCCCAGGGCTGGTGGGCTGGATCGGGCTGGCAGCCAAACGCAGAGTCACACGGACTTGTTGGGCATTTTTTTCCCCAAGAAATACTTAATCCTTCCTCTGAAAACACTGACCAACAGCAAGATGCCGGGGCCCATAGATCACAAAGAATTGGTCGAAATAGAGGGGAGCTTTACCCTGGAAGAGTGGGCCTGTGTCTGAGGGGTAGGGCATCGAGGCAGAACATGCATCACATCTTGAAGCTATTTGGATGTGTACTGTCTGGCGGGATTAGGCTGGGCAGATGTGTTTTGACCTCATAGATACGACGGGCCAAATGGCCTCCTCTTCAGCAGCCACAAATCCTCCATGGCTCTGTGGAGAGATGATGCTCCTCGACCTACGATGCTTCGACTTACGATGGTGCAGAAGCGATACACGTTCAGTAGAAACGGGCGCCGTCTGTACGGAGTTTGTACGTTCTCCCCGTGACCTGCGTGGGATTTCTCCGAGATCTTCGGTTTCCTCCCACACTCCAAAGATGTACAGGTTCGTAGGTTAATTGACTGGGTAAATGTAAAAACATTGTCCCTAGTGTGTGTGTGTGTAGGGTGGTGTTAGTGTGCGGGGATCGCTGGGCGGCGCGGACCCGGTGGGCCGAAGGGCCTGTTTCCGCGCTGTATCTCTAAATCTAAAAATCTAAACCATGCTTCGAATTTTGAACGTTGATCTTTTCCCGGGATGGCAGACCTGTCCGCTGCTCGGATTGGCAGTGTCTCACACGGTACGACTCTCTCTGGTGATGCTCGACAAGGGCAGCGAGCCTCAGCTCCCAGTCAGCCAAGGTTGGGGGCTGTCACGCCCTGATGTTCGGTAGGTTAGGTGTATTACATGCATTTTCTACTTACGATATTTTGGATTTACGAATGGGTTTATCGGAACTTAACCCCATCCATCGTAAGTCGAGGAGCACCTGTACATCATCTGGGTCAAAATCCCAAATGCTGAGGAATACAACCTTCTGCTCCCCCACCCTTCCCAAGAGCATCAAGCAGCAGTTTCCAACAGTTCCTCAACTATTGCAGTTGCTTCACAACAGACTTATCATTGAGAGATGGTCAGTCTCTCACGGACAGGCACCACATTCCCCTGATCACTGATGGGATATTGGGGTGGGGTGTTGTTTGTGACCTTGATGATAATGGTTTGCAGTCCCACAGAAATAAAGTCATGCCTACGTATTTTCAGCCAATAGTATATTAAGATGCGCACCATAGACATAGACATAGAAACATAGAAAATAGGTGCAGGAGTAGGCCATTCGGGCCATCGAGCCTGCACCGCCATTCAATATGATCATGGTTGATCATCCAACTCAGTATCCTGTACCTGCCTTCTCTCCATACCCCCTGATCCCTTTAGCCACAAGGGCCACATCTAACTCCCTCTTAAATATAGCCAATGAACTGGCCTCAACTACCTTCTGTGGCAGAGAATTCCACAGATTCACCACTCTGTGTGAAAAAAAAACTTTCTCATCTCGGTCCTAAAAGACTTCCCCCTTATCCTTAAACTGTGACCCCTTGTTCTGGACTTCCCCAACATCGGGAACAATCTTCCTGCATCCAGCCTGTCCAACCCCTTAAGAATTTTGTAAGTTTCTATAAGATCCCCCCTCAATCTTCTAAATTCCAGAGAGTACAAGCCGAGTTTATCCAGTCTTTCTTCATATGAAAGTCCTGCTATCCCAGGAATCAATCTGGTGAACCTTCTCTGTACTCACTCTATGGCAAGAATGTCTTTCCTCAGATTAGGAGACCAAAACTGTACACAATACTCCAGGTGTGGTCTCACCAATGCCCTGTACAACTGCAGCAGAACCTCCCTGCACCTATACTCAAATCCTCTTGCTATGAATGCCAACATACCATTCGCTTTCTTCACTGCCTGCTGCACCTGCATGCCTATTTTCAATGACTGGTGTACCACGACACCCAGGTCTCATTGCATCTCCCCCTCTCCTAATCGGCCACCATTCAGGTAATAGTCTGCTTTCCTGCTCTTGCCACCAAAGTGGATAACCTCACATGTATCCACATTATACTGCATCTGCCATGCATTTGCCCACTCACCTAACCTATCCAAGTCACCTTGCAGCCTCCTAGCATCCTCCTCACAGCTAACACTGCCCCCCAGCTTCGTGTCATCCGCAAACTTGGAGATGTTGCATTCAATTCCCTCGTCCAAATCATTAATATATATTGGAAATAGCTGGGGTCCCAGCACCGAGCCTTGCGGTACCCCACTAGTCACTGCCTGCCATTCTGAAAAGGACCCATTTATTCCTACTCTTTGCTTCCTGTCTGCCAGCCAGTTCTCTATCCACATCAATACTGAACCCTCAATACCGTGTGCTTTAAGTTTGCATACTAATCTCTTATGTGGGACCTTGTCGAAAGCCTTCTGGAAGTCCAGATATAACACATCCACTGGTTCTCCCTTATCCACTCTACTAGTTACATCCTCGAAAAATTCTATAAGATTCGTCAGACATGATTTACCTTTCATAAATCCATGCTGACTTTGTCCAATGATTTCACCACTTTCCAAATGTGCTGCTATCCCATCTTTAATAACTGACTCTAGCATTTTCCCCACTACCGATGTTAGACTAACTGGTCTGTAATTCCCCGTTTTCTCTCTCCCTCCCTTTTTGAAAAGTGGGGTTACATTAGCACCATTTGAGAGGTGAGCGTCCATCCTTCAGTATCGCAACTGCAACATCAATTAAATGTTCCCCATGTTGGGGAGTCCAGAACCAGGGGTCACACAGTTTAAGAATAAGGGGTCGGCCATTTAGGGCTGAGATGAGGAGTAACTTTTCTTCACCCAGAGAGTCGTGAATCTGTGGAATTCTCTGCCACAGAAGGCAGTGGAGGCCAATTCACTGAATGTTGAGTTAGATTTAGCTCTGAGGGCTAAGGGAATCAAGGGATATGGGGAGAAGGCAGGAACGGGGTACTGATTGTGGATGATCAGCCATGATCACATTGAATGGCGGTGCTGGCTCAAAGGGCCAAACGGCCTACTCCTGCACCTACTTTCTATGTTTCTATGTTAGGATTGGGTGCTGGGTGGACTTGCCCATTGCAGCTGCCGTGCATCCAACCTCTCCAAATGGCGCAGGAAATGCACGGCTGCTGCAATGCAGAGGCATAATCCTCAACGTAGACTACCAGGCGACCGCTCCAGTTTTCAAATAAACCAAATTAGTTTAGTTATTTATTGAACAGTGGAAGGAGATGAATGAACAACGAGCAAACGAAGGAATGAGTAGCACTGCTCTGTTTAATATTTTACGGGGGTCTTTACGTCCTTTTGATCAAATTAGCGTTTTTCACCCGACCACGCCGACCACCCGTTCACACTAGTTCTGTGTTCTCCCACTTTCTCATCCACTCCCTGCACACTAGGCAGTATAAGAAGATAACTGCAGATGCTGGTACAAATCGAAGGTTTTTATTCACAAAATGCTGGAGTAACTCAGCAGGTCAGGCAGCATCTCGGGAGAGAAGGAATGGGTGATGTTTCGGGTCGAGACCCTTCTTCAAGGAAGAAGTGGCGGCGCCTAACGGCAGCGGTTCGCTAGCAGTCTGTTCGTCTTTTTTCCTTTTTTTTTGGTTGTGTGTCGGTGTTGGGATGGTTTTTGTATTTTTTTTGGTTGTGTATGTGTGGGGAGGGTTGGTGGTGTGGGTGGGGGGGGGTGTGGGGTGGGGTGGGGGAAACTTTTCTCTTCCTCACGGCGCGGGGTGCGGCTCGGCTGCGGGGCCTAACATCGCCCGGTGCGGCTCGGCCGCTGGACTTTACATCGCCCGGTGCAGCTCGGCCGCTGGACTTTACATCGCTGGTGCGGCTCGACCACGGGACTTAACAGTGCCCGGTGCAGCTCGGCCGCGGGACTTAACATCGCCCGGTGCGGCTCGGCTGCGGGACTTTACATCGCTGGTGCGGCTCGACCACGGGACTTTTCATCGCTGGTGCGGCTCGGCTGCGGGGCTTAACATCGCCCGGTGCAGCTCGGCTGCGGGACTTTACATCGCCCGGTGAGGCTCGGCTGTGGGACTTTGCATCGCTGGTGCGGCTCGACCACGGGACTTTACATCGCCCGGTGCGGCTCGGCTGCGGGACTTAACATCGCCCGGTGCGGCTCGGCTGCGGGACTTTACATCGCTGGTGCGGCTCGACCACGGGACTTAGCTGCGCAAGGCTTGGTCGCGGGGCCTTTCATCGCCCGGCTCGGCCGTGGTATGTTTCAGCGCCCGGTGCGATTCGGCCGCGGGGACTTCCACCCCCTTGCGGGGACTGTGCGGGTCGGTCGGGGACGAGCTGTCTGTCCGTGGGGAAGAGAGTGGAAGTTTTGTTGTCTCCATCACAGTGAGGGGGTGTTTGGAGTCACTGTGATGGACGTTTGTGTTGGGGCTACGTGTCTTGTGTTCTTTTTTTCTGTGCCTGCTATGTAGTTTCGTTCGGTACTTCGGTGCCGAACGACAAATAAAGCTCTGTTATACTGTTTTACTGTTATAAAAACCCTGCACACTAGGGGCAGTCTTGCAGAGGACAATTAACCTACAGACCTGCACGTCTTTGGGATGTGGGAGGAAACAGGGAGAAGGTGCAAACTCCACACAGACAGCACCCGAGGTCAGGATCCAAACACTGTCATCTTTACTGTCCTTTGCATCGACGCTTCCAGCCTCCAGATCTCAGTAGACATTAATACCTAACAGCCAGGATCCGATTCCCTCAACAGCTATTTTCAGACATACTAAACTATTTAATATAAATGGATGAACACCTCTTAAAATAGCAAAGAAATGTGAAATAAACATCGTTCCTGGATGATATCATCAAAAGTGACCACAGACTTTTCAGCCGGCTTCCTCTGCTGCTGCGGCAAGAGGACCTACAGATGCTGGATGAATCTTCCATCCGGTGTTTATTGTCCCCACTGATCCCCTTGGGGGCTGGAGACGCAAAGAACTGCAGGTGCTGGTTTATAACAAAAAAGACAGAGTGCTGGAGGAACTCAGCAGGTCAGGCAGCATCTCTGGAGAACATGAAGATTAAGATTTCAAGATCAATTTGTTGTCACAAGCACCAATTAAGGTCCAGTGAAATTTAATGAGTTACCATACAGCCACACAAAGCGAAAAGCAACAAGACACACAGACACATAAAATGAAATTTAACATAAACATGCACCACAGCGGATTCCACATTGCTCACTGTGATGGAAGGTAATAAAGTTTAATCATCTTCCTCCCCGTTCGGTCGGGGCTGTTGAACCGTCCGCGGTCGGGGCGATCAAAGCCCCCACAGCCGACGGTTCGAAGCCCTCACGTCGGGATGATCGAAACTCCCCCGTCGGGATGGTTGAAACTCTCTCCGCGGCATGGAGCTCCCGAGTCGGCCTCTTCTCACCAGAGACCACAAGCTCCACAATGTTCAAGTCCAGCGAACTTGGGGGTATTTTAACTAGTAATATAATAACTGAACTACAAGTCGAATTTAGAAGACTGAGGGGGGGTCTTATTGAAACATATAAAATTCTTAAGGGGTTGGACAGGCTAGATGCGGGAAGATTGTTCCCGATGTTGGGGGAGTCCAGAACCAGGGGTCACAGCTTAAGGATAAGGGGGAAGTCTTTTAGGACCGAGATGAGAAAACATTTCTTTACTCAGAGAGTGGTGAGTCTGTGGAATTCTCTGCCACAGAAGGTAGTTGAGGCCAGTTCATTGGCTATATTTAAGAGGGAGTTGGATGTGGCCCTTATGGCTAGAGGGATCAGGGGGTATGGAGAGAAGGCAGGTACAGGTTACTGAGCTGGATGATCAGCCATGATCATATTGAATGGCGGTGCAGGCTCGAAGGACCGAATAGCCTACTCCTGCACCTATTTTCTATGTTTCTATGAAATGGGTGTTCCAATTTATTCACTTCCATTATCTGTCAGTGAACCAAGATGAATAAACATTCACGTGTGTGGGTACGACACCGAAACGTACTGTCGTTAGAAATAACGCCGGGTGTCTAAAATATCCGTGATTGTGAGATTACTGCATGCTCCAACTCCAGCTTTCATCACCAACACGACAACCAATTTGCCTTCACCAAATTGAAGATCTTTCAACAGCAATCAAGGAATTGCAACAAAGCAGTGTGTTTGACGGACAAAACAAGAGGCGGGTTTACAATGTGCACGCTCGTTCCATATTCCTAATTCCCGAACCCTCCGTCACATGGTCACTTACATCTCTGCAGAACATTACAGCGTGGAAATATTCCAGCGGCTTCTCGTTTCCACACCAGGATTCATCCCACCATTGAGTCGGAATGAACTGTAGACGCTGGTTTAAAAATCGAAGGTAGACACAAAATGCTGGAGTAGCCCAGCGGGACAGGAGGCATCTCTGGAGAGGAGGGATGGGCAACGCTTCGGGTCGAGACCCTTCTTCAGACTCACCATTTACACCCTTGTGCTCTACTTCATTCGAGTAATCATCTAATTACTTGATGAACTGCAGTATTCCGCCTGTATACTATTTCACAGAAGATGCACACACTGGGGAAGTTGATTCTGAGCTCCCCACTTCATCAGACCCATGGTCTGAAGAGGGGTCTCGACCCGAAACGTCACCATTCCTTCTCTCCCGAGATGCTGCCTGACCCGCTGAGTTACTCCAGCACTCTGTGAAATGTCACCTATCCATGTTCTCCAGAGATGCTGCCTGACCCGCTGAGTTACTCCAGCACTCGGTGAAAAGTCACCTATCCATGTTCTCCACAGATGCTGCCTGACCCGCTGAGTTACTCCACCACTCTGTGTCTGCCTCTCCGCTAATTCTTGAGATTCCTCACAAGCACATTCTACGGACT
This sequence comes from Rhinoraja longicauda, assembly GCF_053455715.1. Classification (NCBI taxonomy): domain Eukaryota; kingdom Metazoa; phylum Chordata; class Chondrichthyes; order Rajiformes; family Arhynchobatidae; genus Rhinoraja; species Rhinoraja longicauda. Next base: position 36,006,993 of record NC_135974.1, read on the forward strand.
GACAATATAACCCATCGTTATTTATCAGATTTGCATTAACTTTACATCATTGCTTTTATCTTGGGAAGGACATAAAAAACAAATCACCACAACTGATTTTCTTTTTAAAACAGAAACTAATCTTAAAAACTTATTAAATTATTCCATGGTTGAGCTATATTCACTTCATCCTGTATCTGTATTCTGTGAACGGCTCGATTATAATCATGTATCATCTTTCCGCTGACTGGATAGCACACAATAATCTAAACGAGAAACATATTGCAGCCAAGAAGTGTTGCCAATCTAAATAAGTTAATACTCGCTACAGTATTATCTGATTGCATAGAGTGCAAAACAAAGATTTTTGCTGAAAGTGCTGGAGTAACTCAGTGGGTCAGGCAGCATCTGTGGAGAACATGGATAGGTGACGTTTCACAGAGTGCTGGAGTAACTCAGCGGGTCAGGCAGCATCTGTGGAGAACATGGGTGGGTGATGTTTCGGGTTGGGTCCCTTCATCAGACTGATTGTAGGGGGAGGGAAGAAAGCTGGAAGAGAGGAGAGGCACCACAAAGTGTGACGCAGCATGCAGAGCTGTAAATAGCCCCGCGTGTGTCGGGAGTGGATGAGAAAGTGGGATAACACATAACTAGTGTGAACGGGTGATCAATGGTCGGCAGGGACTCAGTGGGCCAAAGGGTCTGTCTCCATGCTGTATCTTTCAATCAATCAATTAGCTGAATGACGATAAAGGTGAGATGATCATTGCAGTCCCGCATGACAGTTCATGGCCGACTTAAACCCTTTCATTAATAAGGTCATGTGATAGGAGTAGAATTAGGCCATTCGGTCCATCAAGTCTACTCTGCCATTCGGTCCATCATGGCTGATCTATCCATCCCTCCTAACCCCATTCTCCTGCCTTTTCCCCAAGATTTAGTTAGATTGAGCTCTTGGGGCTAACGGAATCAGGAGATACGGGGAAAAAGCAGGAACGTGGTACTGATTTTAGATGATCAGCCATAATAATAATAATGCATTTTATTTATATAGTGCTTTTCATATACTCAAAGACGCTTTACAGAGATTTTGAGAACATAGGGAAATGAATAAATAGATAAATAAGTAAATAAATAAATGAACAGAGAAAGGAGACAGAAGGTGAGGTGACTTTCAGTGGTTGAAGGCAGTACTGAACAGGTGAGACTTCAGCGATGTTTTGAATGTGGTGAGTGTGGAGGAGTCTCTAACGGTTTGGGGTAGTGAGTTCCATAGGGTGGGAGCAGCGATGGAGAAAGCCCTGTCCCCCCAGGATCTGAGTTTGGTCCGGATGTGGGGGGATAGGAGATTGGCAGCGGCAGAGCGGAGGGTGCAGGTGGGAGTGTGCCTGTGGAGGAGGTCGGTCAGGTAGGATGGGGCCAGGTTATGGAGGGCTTTGTAGGTTATGAGGAGGATTTTGTACTGGATCATATTGATCATATTGAAAGGCGGTCATATTGGCTCGACTAGCCTACTCCTGCACCTATTTTTCTATGTTTCTAACTTCTGACACCCGTACTAATCAAGAAACTATCTATCTCTGCCTTAAAAATATCCACAGCCTTGGCCTCCACAGCCTTGGCCTCCAAAGCCTTGGCCTCCACAGCCTTGGCCTCCACAGCCTTGGCCTCCACAGCCTTGGCCTCCACAGCCTTGGCCTCCACAGCCTTGGCCTCCACAGCCTTCTGTGGCAAATAATTCCACAGATTCACCACCCTCTGACTCAAGAAATACCTCCTCATCTCCTTCCTAAAAGAACGTCCTTTAATTCTGAGGCTACAACCTCTGCTCCGAGACTCTCCCACTAGTGGAAACATCCTCTCCACATCCACGCTGTCCAGAGGAGCTGGTTGCATTTTGTATAAGAGTGAGGAGCCCGACGATGAGTGATCAGCCATGATCACATTGAATGGCGGTGCTGGCTCGAAGGGCCAAATGGCCTCCTCCTGCACCTATTGTCTATTGACCAGATAGACAGGCAGTGGTGGGGCCAGCCTTGGCATCAGGGTTTCATTTCATTGCAGGCTGGTGTTTTATGTACATTATACACGCTGCCAGTTTCCACCCACTTCTGTACAAACTAATGAGATGAACATACTGCACTAAAACTGCTCATAATTCAGCTCTAATTGGCTCGAAAGGACAATCTCATTCAACTTTTTGCCCGGATTCTAACTAGTGTTACACTTGACTCAATGCTAATGTTGCATTACTCAGAATAACAACCAGAGACCATGACCAATTATAGACCCTGACTGCCCCGGCAGTGGATATTGCTTGCCTCAAATCCACTCTGTTGGCTTCCCGCTGCGTTTAAACACCTCTACTAACCACCACCTCTGTGCTGTAATACCACTCTTTAACAGATGACTATTATTCCCTTTCAAAGTCCACTTGAGAATTTCATCTCCCAGCTGTGGTCCATGAAGTGACATTTTTTCCCTCCAATCTTTTCTACACTCGTAGCTAAAACCATATAGCAAGGGTCGCAGAGCACGGAAACTGGCCCTTCGGCCCAACTCATCCATCCTAACCAAAATGCCCCATCTAAGCTCACTCCATTTGGTCCATACACTAAAAAGCAGCACAGTGGTACCTGAGACACGGGTTCGATCTCGACTGTGGTTGCTGTCTGTACAGAGTTTGCACGTTCTCGCTGTGGTCATGTAGTTTTTCCTCAGAGTGTTCTGGTTTCCCCCCACATCCCGAATATGTGTGGGTTTGTAGGTTAATTGGCCCTCCGGAAATTGCCCCTCGTGTGTGGCATGCACGACTGGGATAAGGTGGAACTGGTGTAGGGGTGATCGCTGGTGTGGCACGGACCTGGTGGGTCCATGCGTCTGTTTCCACGCACAGGGAGACTATTTATTCATGGGCATTTGCCAGAATTAGGAGGGAAATCAGCAATGAGTGGGATTTACAGGATTGTTCTGCCGAGTGACAGCACGGACTTGATGAGCCGAATGGCCTCGGTTTCATCAGAATTAAATGCAGTGACGCAGGAGAGGAAACACGCTGGTCAGATCACCAATGTGAATTAGTTTTGAGAGTTTCTTGATGTCAGAGGGAACATAACTCATTCTGAAACCCATCAACCGTGTGAAACTCCTCAGCACCCCAACTCAGCAGTGTGACGTTCAGATACACAATGGTATCTTCAGCTTTAGACTCCATCTACACTTCACACAGCCTCGGAAAAGCAGCCAACGTTATCGGAGACCTGTCCCATCCCAGTCATTCCTTCTCCTCCCCACTCCTGTCCAACATTGAGAGCGCGCACCAGCAGACTCAGAAACAGCTTCTTCCCCTCTGTTATCAGGCTTCTGAACGGCCCTTCCATAAGCTAGGGTACTGTCCGATTCACCTCTACACCATTGCGGACATTGGACTTTGTCTGTGGAACTGATGCGCAACAATGCTGAGAATTATATTCTACACTATACCTCAGTACATGTGACAATAAGCTAAACTAATCTCTGTATCTCCCCCTTCACGCCACTTTGACTTGATTATATTTAAATATAGTATCATCTGATCTCAGTGGAGAGTGTGCGAAACAAAGCTTTTCACTGTACCTCGGTGCACCTAGCAAGGAACGCAGGTAAGCAAGGACATAGATAGAGTTTTCAAGCTCGAGTGTGGTTAAGAAGACACAATCACAAGTATCTAAGGTCCATGCAGACACTGTGCAAAAAGCCTCTTACTTGTGGGAAACAGAAATAGGTTTGACAAATAAAACAGGAACACATATTGCAGGGCACATCCCTACAGCATATGTTTCTCATGATGTCGGTCTTTCACTAGACCCGTAGCCTGACAAAGCTGAACATTTAAGATGGACCCAAATACAAATACTGACAAAGTGGAACAACTAGTTAAACGATTAAAATCGGACACTACTTCCAGAATAGATCAAAAAATCCTTTGCGCATTTACATTAGGTAACCGCTAGACAAAATGAATACAGCCGTATAAAAACTTAGAACAGATTGAAGAAACTTGGAGCCGTGCGTAGATGTGTTGTGTTTAATAACCACATCGAAGCAAATCAAAATAAATCGCGTGGGATTAACAACGGGATTGGTGGAATCGGTAAACATTTTCAAATCGAACCATGCTGAAACAGAAAGACACAAACGCCTCCCTCTCAGTTTCACTAAAGGTCAATAGGTTTTGGACCGTGTTGTGTTATGTAATATTATTATTATAAATGTCCACAATAAGAGGAATGCTTTCTTCCTCTGGCTGTTCATTTGTGCAGACTACATTTACCCGACAATATGGTAGACAAGGGCAATAGTAAGGTAACTTTCTCAAGGGGAAGGGAGTTGATAAATAAAACAAATTAAGATTGTTCCTAATAATTAACATGTGAATCTCGAGGAAGAAAGAAACAACATTTTAAAAACACAAAATCTCTCAATAATACATTACCTCCTCACGCCTTCTAAAACGCGGGATTTTTAATCCTAGAATGTTTCAAGACTCTGTGCACAAAGTTGCCCATCGTGAGAAGATGAGATTGCCGCTAATGGGAGATGTGTAGGAAGGAACAGCAGACGCTGGTTTACATCGAAGATAGACACAAAATGTTGGAGTAACTCAGCGGGACAGACAGCCTCTCTGGAGGGAAGGAATGGGTGACGTTTCAGGTCGAGACCCTTCTTCAGACTGATGGGAGATGTCTTGATTCAGAATTACACTGGGATATTTGGATTATGGGTTCCCCAGATAACTATTGCCTTTCAAACTGCAACATTTCACATCGCTCATTCTCACTTGGAAAAGAGAGATCGCTATTATCAAACCTCCCAATTTCAATTGACATCTGATTCAGACAATTTGTTTTCAGTCATTGCCTGGAGTTTTCGGAATTGCTGGAGAACTAATATTCAGCCCACTTGCACCTTGTTAACTGAACAAAGAGAGAGTCTCAAAAAAGACCAACATCACAAGAAGCGCAAAGTTCGTATCCCTGGTTTTACAACCTCTTGCTTCCCCCGTCCCTACACACCCAAATATTCCAGGTGAAATGTTACATTCTATGTCCGCCAAGATCATCATGCAATTTAAATAACTGATAAATCAAAAAAACATCAGCCCCACAATTGCATATTCCAACAAACAAGTCATGCAAAATATATATTAAATAAACACGTATATTCTGCAGCAGGCAGAAATAAAATGGTTATTGTTTAAACACACCCAAATTCAGATGGCAATACTTAACACAAGATGTACCAAGACTCTAATCCTCATTTACAATATTAAGATAAATGCACTTGATCAACAACACTGACATTGACAAAAAATGCCATATCCTCAATACAATCCATTAATTTCAGAACATAACATTTGTATTCCATTTATCAGTTAGTGTAAGAAAATAACTGCAGATGCTGGTACAAATCGAAGAAGGGTCTCGACCCGAATCGTCACCCATTCCTTCTCTCCTGAGATGCTGCCTGACCTGCTGAGTTACTCCAGCATTTTGTGAATAAATACCTTCCATTTATCAGTTAAATCAATAACTGAGGTAGCAAAGGTATAGACACAGAGTGTTGGAGTAACTCAGCGGGTCAGGCAGCATCTGTGGAGAACATGGATAGGTGACGTTTCACAGAGTGCTGGAATAACTCAGCGGGTCAGGCAGCATCTGTGGAGAACATGGATAGGTGACGTTTCACAGAGTGCTGGAATAACTCAGCGGGTCAGGCAGCATCTGTGGAGAACATGGATAGGTGACGTTTCACAGAGTGCTGGAGTAACTCAGCGGGTCAGGCAGCATCTGTGGAGAACATGGATAGGTGACGTTTCACAGAGTGCTGGAGTAACTCAGCGGGTCAGGCAGTATCTCTGGAGAACATGGATAGGTGACGTTTCAGGTCCGGACACATCATCAGACAGTCTGGAAAAGGGGTCCTGACCCAAAACGTCCCCTATCCATGTTCTTCAGAGATGCTGCCTGACCCGCTGAGTTACTCCATCATTTGGTGTCTTGTTTTATAAAGCAACATCTGTAGTTCCTTGTTTCCACTGAAGCAAAGGTTAAGATTCTTACCAGGAATAAGAAGTTGCAGTTCAGAGATTTCAACAAAATACAAATTGTAAATTGGTTCCAAATTATGGCTCAAAGAAAATTTACAATAAGATGATTGTTTGAAGGAATGGGGAGGGTGGGGGAACATTTTGGTCATTGACTTGGATTAGAACATTCATGCATCACTATGACTGTTTTGTTGGGCAAACAGCATGACCATCGCACAAAGCCAACAAGTACAAAATATACAGGGTTCAACCGCATCCAAATGAAGAAAACTTCGATCGGGAGATGGAGTAACTCGGGACAGGCAGCATCTCTGCAGAGAAGGAATGGGTCGAGACCCAAAACATAACCCATTCCTTCTCTCCAGAGATGCTGCCTGTCCCGCTGAGTTACTCTAGCATTTTGTGTCCATCTTCGGTTTAAACCAGTACCTGCAGTTCCTTCCTACACATTTGATCTTCCATCGCCAGTCTCAGATCCAAAATGACAATTGTTTCTGAAGACGGGTCTCGACCCGAAACGTCACCCATTCCTTCTCTCCCGAGATGCTGCCTGACCCGCTGAGTTACTCCAGCATTTTGTGTTTACCATTGTTTCTCATTCCGCACAGGCTGCCTGACACGAACAGTTCCAGCATTTTATATCAGGTGTTCTTTAATTTTCATTTCATAATGAGTGACCCACTGAGAATATATACCCGTCTCTTTTTACAAGGAGAACAAAGATTGTCATTCCAGCTTTTATTGTGAAGGATTTTATCATTTCCAGAGGTGAAATTATAAATAATTTTCATTTCATAGAAATGAAAAGATTAAATGAAAATAAAAACCGTAAAAGGTAAAGTATGGATGATGATGTCAGAGTGAATCTTGTGTTTGTAGCTGAATATTTTCAGTCTCTCCATCTATTGTACCAATGTATAGTATATGTGATCTGATTGAATAGCAAGCAGAACAAAGCTTTTCACTGTACCTCAGCACACATGACAATAATAATCTTAAACCTAAACATCCACCAATTTCTAGAATACAAACTATAGTTTGAAAATCATCTAACATTCAACTCTTGTCCTTGGAGAAACACAGACTGGATGAAAAACATAACTTATTACCACAGCTCTAGGCATTTCTTAGTAACCAAACTTGGGGCAAGGATAAAAAGAGTATTTGGAGAGAAGGAATGGGTGACATTTCGGGTCGAGACCTGAAGGTCTGAAGAAGTGTCGAGACCGGAAACGTCTCCCATTCCTTCTCTCCAGAGATGCTGCCTGACCCGCTGAGTTACTCCAGCATTTTGTGTCTACCTTCGATTTAGACCAGATCTGCCGTTTTTTTCCTTAAAAGATTATTTATTTGGCTGGACAAAACATCACCACCACAATTCTCTCGGCTTGAATCTCGTCCTTTTATGGAAAACCCACGGAACAAAGAATTCATCCCGTATTTTCATCATATCATATCCAACTCCTACATTTATAAATGTTAGGACATGATAAAGAAATTCTCATTGTGACATCGCCTGGTTAATGTTACAATTTGACAGCGTTGCCTTACAAAATCTTAAGCTGCATGAACTAAAGAAGTTGACTGAAAATTGGAATCGTTGGTCAACTATGTAAATAAAATGTTGCCAAGTGTTTAGTTACCAGAGGTTAAATAATAGTTATTTGATCAAGTGCTCCATCACTCAGTGTCCAATGACAAGCAACCACTCTTAGTATAGCAAATTAAATATTTATTATTCCTGGTAAGAATCTTAATCTTTGCTCCGTACAGTACAATTGAACTGTGATACATGAAACACAAATGATGCACTCTGCCCTGATGAGTGGGTAGCATAGGGTACAAAAGTTTCAATGTGGACCATGTTGTAAACAGTTCAGAGGACGCGAGAAGATATTTTATTTCAGCTATCTATACGAATTACAGATTTATGTTTAAAAGGCAGCTTTTCCTCTAAATGAATTACATTGAATATTCTGATGCCAAGGATTAAAATTTACAGCTGCATTAAATAGCAAAACCATGGGCACCACAAACCACAGCTCCATACATCATCGTTTCAAGCCCATCAGAGCAAGGTACAGGATTCCCACAGAGGAAGGGAGCGCAGCACCGTGAGAGACTCACAGGGGACTCCTCCAACCCCACCTCTGGGAAATACAGTTGGGATACTGGTGATAGTGCGAGACTGCGATACTCCAGGGGAAATCAAAACTACAGACCTGACAATGGTACAAAGAGATAACTCCCATTCTGATTGATTCATATTGAACATTACAGCATTTACTGACCTCAGCATTCTGTCATCGTCATCAAGCCAAAGCCATTCACTGCATCTGCCCCAGAAAACTATCCAAACAAACATTTTTAGATTTAGTGACTATAAGGAACTGCAGGTGCTGGTTTACAACAACAACAAAAAGACACAAAGTGCTGGAGTAACTCAGCGGGTCAGGCAGCTACTCTGGAGAACATGGATAGGCGACGCTTCGGGTCAGGACCCTTCTTCAGTCCCGCTCCCACCTCTCCTCAAGTTTAGTTCCCCCCCTACTGTAAATCATTCTGAAGACCAAGTCAAACTCAAGTGCAATGATAAGGTAGAATGCAGGCGAGATGTGAAAGAGTGGAGTGATTGGATAGGATGGCAGTAGATCCTTCTCTGGGAAGGAGCAAAGAGTCACCACATTCCAGCACCATCTTGCAAAGTCAAAGAATGGCATTTCGGGATTAAATTGGGAACCAAGAAAGAAATTACGTTTTATAATTACTAATTCAACCTATACACAAACTGCGTAAGCCAGCGCAGAAATAGAGTGTACAAGCTGCCCTTTCACTGATTCTTTTTCATTTCAGTGTTTAGGATAGACAGGGAAATCGAAGGAAAGTGAAAGAGTTTAAATAGGCAAAATCACTTACTCCTCAGGTCCTCTGAGCAATAAGCCGAACTTTAAAACGCTTGGAAACTTTATACACTATACTTATGCTATGAGCACGTGTGTTTATTCTTCAAAATTAACCACACATTTGCCTTCGCTTTAAAAGACTTCATCTTGAAGTAGCTTCTAAACTACAACCAATAAATAGATTCTTCAATCTCCCTTAACAAATTAAAAGCATTTACAATTAAAAACAAATCCCCATTTCAGAATCGTGTTTAGATCTGTTTCAGTAATTTGAAATAACTTCCTATTTAACTTTTTAGAAATAATCTCTTAAACAAAAATTGTTTACATTAATACATGAAAAATCGTTGGATCCAAATCTTGGGACAATTTATTTGTTACAACAGCACAAAAGTATCCTCTTGAAACACAAATAATGTTCATCTCATTATTTTCAAATAAATCTTTAAAATCCTTTCCCCAGCCAGTAATCTTTCGTTTATTCTTTTCAGATATCCTACATATGACTACCTAATTTCACTGAAATAAAGTCAGTCAACCTGACAAATCTCCAAGAAAAATGCATCTGCCCAAATCCCCTTGCTCAGTTTCCGTTGTTATTGTTGACCATGTTCAAATTTAATAGGTGATTAAACAAAATCCCAAACTACCCTTTGAGAAGCTTAAAAGTTGCAGAATGATTTGTAGTTTGTAGATTGAGTGATTTGTCTAAAGTATAAGCCACAGAAATAAATTCACATTAAATTGTTAGTAGATATCGTAAATATAAGCATGAACCTATACTTTGTGGAACCCACAACATCTTTGAAAAACATCTCAAGATCCTTTGCAATGAATGACCAAAATGTGCAGCAACTGTAGAAAGCAAGGCTTGTACACGGGTAATTTTACACATCGTTGATTTTTTTCCCCTTATTTACAAAAATCTCCGCTTAGCAATGTTCTGCTGCTGGAAACTGATCAAAGCAAGCTACAAATTATTTATAATTCTTTTAATCATGCAAATTCGTGTAAATCGTTGTGAAAGAATGATTTGACTACCATGCTACGATGTATCTTAGCAAGTTCACAATTTGCAAACTTACCTACCGAGTTAGTGAGGATTCTCAGGGTTAAATGTTTACTCTAAATAATAGAAACACTTTCAATTAGAAGAAGGTGTTTCCAAGTCATTCATATTGTTAGGAACCGTTTCACACTGGTGAAATGTGAACAATTCTTTTGTAACAATAATTTTGTACAACAATAATTCAGTCAAAACTCTTCGATCCACAAACACCTTGACGACTTTGAACAAAGTGGTTCTCCACAAAACACACTTTCAGGAAACCTGGAAGATTAATCTGTTATTTCATGCTAATCTGGAACTTTAATCCAGCAAGTGCATGCAAGGCATAACTAATCTTGAGGATTTTAAGATAATAATCTCTCAATAAAACTCAGATAAATCTTGATCGATCAGATAACAAACTATTTATAGATAAGTTTCTCTCACTCTCCAGTGCTAAAATCTAGATTATTAGTAATCATCGTCTATTCAAGTCTCCCTCACTTGTTGAGTTATGATCAAAAAGGCGGTTTCCTCAGGAAATGGATGGATACTACTTTGCATGGATACTAAACAATGCGAATCCTAAAGAGTCTGGTTATTAAACGCGCAACATTGAATCTTCATTTACCAGAAATATGTTAAATGCAACATATTAGCAAGTACGTACAATTCTTCAAATTCAGGAAGATTGCACGTGTTATTTGAAAAGAATCCTAAAAAAACTGTAAAAAAATGATTGAATCACTGAAGAAGTCTATAAATTATGCCAATTCTAATATATTATATTCTTACCGTTAAAGGCAAATCCTACATGGTGCTTCAATTAAAAATGGATTGGCAAAATACAAAATATAGTTCAGAAATGAGACAAACCTTTATTTTTAAATGCATTTTGTAGCAGATAGAACACTTCTAGACTTATGACAAGCATCTAAAATAATTCAGCCAATTTTGTTTAAGTTTGAAATCTTCAATTGCAGGTAATTGCGGAAATGATAGCTCTAACTCCAATTTGTTGTTCAATCAACTTCATTTTGAAATTTCGTTAAAATGCTTCCAAGGACTTCAGTTTTCACTCACACCACCCAGAGCAAATAGAAACCATTCAGTAAAAAAATAGAAAATTAAGATATGAAATTTAAACTTTAAAAATTATTTTAAATGCCTGAAAAGGGGCATTGTGTTTTCTCGATGTGCCCGGCCCTCCTGAACATTGACAAAAAAGGAACAAACTAATTTGCTAATCCCACAAGTGAACATTGGCATGTTCATATAGTCTAGGAAAATAACTGCAGATGCTGGTACAAATCAAAGGTATTTATTCACAAAATACTGGAGTAACTCAGCAGGTCAGGCAGCATCTCAGGAGAGAAGGAATGGGTGACGTTTCGAGTCGAGACCCTTCTGAAGATGTTTCGAGTCGAGACTCTTCTGCTGAGTTACTCCAGCATTTTGTGAATAAATACCTTCGATTAGCATGTTCAACATTTCACAAGCGTTGCACCAAACCTTTTGACAAACAAAAAGTGGCAAATAGATCAGGAAACTGTGATGGAAATATTCTATCAAAGAAACTACCCCTTCCACTCTCCCCCATGTTACAAATGGAGCAAATAACACTATTTGAAAACTTCTGGTAAAGTTGAGTAACCACACATACTTTAGTTGCAACCAACAGTTTACTGGAGTTAGCCAACATGATAACCAACTACCAACAAAAAAACTTTTAATTATGTACAGGGCGCATTTTCGTTACTGTTGCAAGAAGATTTATTTTTCTAACAGCATAATCATTTTTAATTGATTAATTTTGCTACCAATATATTCCTGTTTCGTACTTCAGTTTAATACTCCTAGTTTGATTCGTACACCATCAAGACAGCCAGACAAATATCAAATGATGCCATTAATCAGAAGATGTGGGATTCAATTACAATGTTTAGTAGAATATATTTCTATTTACAATCGCAAAACGAAATTAGGTATATTCGATTGAAATTATTACTCGAGTTTGGATTTAACAAATTTCCATTTTGTTTGATCAGAAACATCCAATTCGTAAATTAACAAGTATTTAATGCAAAATTAAAGATTAGAGCTTTCTCATAAACATTCAAAGATAAAATTTTAACAAAATTATGAAGTTAATCAGGTCACCTTAACAATCTGATTGTTCCAAATTCTAGTTATAACTGTTCACACAAGTTACTTTAATTGCAAACTTGACAACTTTTAAGGATATCCAATTCACATCTTGACTATTTCTTTACCATTTACACTGATATATTGATCAAATGTCTCGTTCAAAAGGATTTTTAAATGTAAAGCTGCCTCATAATTCAAAGAATAGTCCATGTCTCATCCAAATTGTTGGGAAATTTGCTTCAAATAAAATATTTGTTTTAATCTAAGTTTATTTCTTTGCTATCTAACTCTATTATTTTGGTTGGTAAAATATAAACAGCAAAAGAACATTTCTTTGAAATGTTTTCCAAACACATTAAGGTGTCAAAAGTATTTATAAAAATCTATACTTTGCAAGATTTTACAGATAAATAGGACAAAGCATTCTGAAGCAGATCAAATCCAATCCTTCAAAATAAAAATGCAGCACGATTAATCAACTCAAACAAATTTTAAACTTTATAAACATTGCAAAGTTTCACACATCTGCACCACATGACAAAGAATACCAACTATTAAATATTACAAAGATACTGAGTATCAATAAAAGATCAAAGAAAGCAAATTTATATTTTGTACCAAACTGGTGTAATTTGCAATGTTTCTGTGATTAACATTTTGTTACAAGTGAGAGTTTTGGGTACATTAAGTTTCTTTACAAATAATACAGTTTTACAGTCTGATCATTTTTAAGGTATTATCTTGACACTTTCAAGTTCAAATATCTGTGAACAAGACCCTACAATGGTTCCCACTAATTAATCCATACACTTTGATCAAGCTAAACATAAACGTATAGTTTGAAGATTATTGAATGTAATAATTTCCAATTATTTCTGAAGCAAATAAAGGCTTCCTAAGGAACTGATTTTATGCCCATTATTTTAAGTGACACTTACATAGTTTAGATCTTTTAAACCAAGCATGATAATACAAATATATAAATCGATCAACACTTTAGAAGATCATAATGCATTTATTTCTGGGATTCACAGTATAACATTACCATCTCTGAAAGACTTTACCTCAATAATGACACACAACATTCAAGCTCATAAAGTTGCACGCATCTAGTGCTCCTTATTCAAAGAATAAACATCTGACACAAACACTTCCAATTAGTTTGTCAGCAACAAGAAATAGTGACCACACAACTCCTCTGGTAACACATACATTTAATCCTTATCTTGTTTTCCATAACCTACACATGTCCCAGACTGTCAAGTAAACATGTTTTCCTCTTTCAGAGTTGTCCTACCTATGGTTCCAAATAAACCAGGCAAATCTCACACTTTAGGAACATATATGTAAACAAAATACATTTCTGATGCTCTTAGCCAAGTGCAAACTCAGAACAAACATGATATCCTACCATCG